>NC_053492.1:298533864-298833864 GCF_905171775.1 Rana temporaria
CGGGAACGGACCAATCGGATGGCGCGTTTCACAGCTCCGCTGTTTCATCAGATCTGTGAAACGCGTCATCCGATTGGTCCGTTCCCGCAGGCCCTGCCACGTCACTTCCGGTGCGACGATCTGGTACAACTCACCAACCTGTCTGCCAACTGACCACAGGGATACACGGAGGGAGAGAGAAACACGGGGGGACACGGAGGGAGAGAGAAACTCGGCGGGGGACATGCCTCATATGGCACGTCTGTGCCAAACACCCAGGGTCCAGCCACGACAGCTATATATACCGTCAAAGCAACATCCCAACAGATTTTGAACAGAACGTGTATGGGGACAGCTGGCTGGTTGGTGAGTGACATGGGAGTCAGGTATGACTGTCCGAACCCATGATGCAGACATCATGAGGGGCACATGCACGACTAACATCCTCCTGCCTTTTCCCTTCCAGGTGACTCTGCATATGCACTTGGACCCCATCTCATGACTCCATACCGGACTCCCCAAACCACAGGAGAGCAAAACTACAATGCTGCACACATACGTACCCGTGCAGTGGTGGAACGCACATTTGGCCTTCTGAAGTCCCGTTTTCGATGCCTGGATAAGTCTGGGGGGACCCTGTTGTATTCCCCAAACTTTGTGTGCCAGATCATCGGTGCACGTTGCATTCTACACAACTACGCCATGAGAAAGGGCCTGGAGATTGACCTACGTGATGACCTGACCCCCGAATCACACAATCCCCCCCTAACCGAGGGTACCCTGTCTGCTGAGGGAGCAGCAGTCAGGAGATGCCTCACAGAAGACATGTTTGCACGTTAAACACACACATTCATCATGGCACAAGGAGAATGCACGCATGCACACCACTGTGGTCCCTAGCTCACACACCCCACATCACATTGGATTAGCCCAAGTCCAACATGCAGGACTTGGGAGCAGCAACGCCACGCCAAGGCTCCAATTATGTCGCTGTACATTCATACCACATTCACACGGGTCGTGGGGATAACTTCTCCCCAACGACCGAGGGTGACACCCCTTACTGGCAGGAGTGTCACCCCCCCCACATTCACACACCAGTCACACTGTAGCCAGCACTCCTCACCGTGTGCTTTAAAAAAACAAAAAAAAAGCTCACAACCTGAGCATAGAAATAAAATGATAAAAATAAGCTCATGACCTGAGCATAGAAATAATAGTCAAAAAAAAATAAAGGCACTTATTTTGCCTGACGGGGGCTGTGCCTGGTGGCAGCTTTCTGGCTCCTCAGCTGCCTGGGGGGAACCTGGGGTGGGGGGGGACATTTGGAGGTGGCTCATCCCCAGGTGTGCCACTCCTGGCAGGTGATGGCTGCCTGCCCTCCAAGGCCACAGCAATCCGGCTCAGAAAGACATTTGTCTGGGCCTGCATCCTTAGCTGGCGGGTGATGTTATGCCGCTGGTTGCGCTGCCTCTGTCTCCCCTCCTCCTGGATGGCAGCCATGTTGGCGTTGACGGCCTCAGTAAGGCTTTCAACCTCGGCCACCAGGTTGACAGTGGTGGCCTGCAGCTCCCCCACGCAGGTTACCACTGCAGCACTGTTGGCATTGCCATGCAGCACTGCATCATAGATTTGGCCAGTGTTATGTGCCATCCGCTGCAGGTGCCCAGCTATATCCCCCATATGCCGGGTCTGCTGGCCCTGGTCCAGGGCTATTTGGTCCTGGACACTGATAGGTACACCCCTGGTCTTCCTTGACGCCTTTCTTGGGGCAGAAGACACCTGCGAGCGGGTGTAGGGTGAGCCCCTTGCTGGTGGCAGACACAGAGGGGCTTCCCCTGATAGGGGGGGAGTTGCGAGAGGGTCCAGGCAGGAGAGTGGACTCCTCTATAATCAGGCCTATCTGCCCTAGGTCCACTGACTCCTCCACCACCTCCGCGAGAGGAGAGGTGTGGACACTCCCCTCCCCCGCTGGATCTTGGGGGTCTTGCTGAGGCTGCTTCGGGGACGATGTGGTGGGACGGCCACCGCCAGTAGATGGGCCCGCTCCCTCCTGCACATCTGTGGATGGCATAAAGCAGTCACATGTTGGGGGACCCACACACTTGTCACATGTTCCCTTCCACCCCCTCACATGCTACACACCGGATAGGGGATATAAAACACTTACCTGTCCTCGAGGCCTCATCACGGGAATCGAAGCCCTCAACTCCCTCCAACTGCTCCCTCTGTATAAACCGGGCGACCATCTCCTCATCCGGGGTAAAAACAATATTGCAGGGTGGTCCACCCCCCCGTGCCACTCTGGTGCTTCCGGAATGGCGGACAGCTTCTCCCGCACACGGAGCTTCAAGTCATTAATTTTCTTGTTAATGTCCTTGGCGCTTCTGGTGGCATTGCCAAGGGCACTAACTTGAGTAGCAATCGTCTCCAGGATTTCCAGCTTCCTGGCGCGGCTGGTATCCCGACTCTGGGCACCATGGAGGGAGGTCTCATATCTCTCCATGCCAGCAATGACGATTGCCCTCTACTGGGGAGAAAAATTTCTCTTCCTCTTGCTGACTGGAGCAGCCATAGCACAGCAAAAGAGAGCAGTAATAAAGAACAGCAAAATTACCTTGCTCAGGGGGGGAAAAAGCAGGATGTAATTTTGCGTCGGACGGGCGCATGTCTGGGCGTATTTATGCTCTCGGCGTAAGCCGGCGTAAACCAGGAAGTTCAGCCGTCGTAGTTGTGAGCATGCGCACAAGGAAGCGATCATACGTCGACATCACTGCGACATCAGGCGGTAAGGCTTGCATTAAATCTCAGAGGCCACTGCCCCACCGCGAGACATCAGGCTGCCCTGCATTGGCTGCCAGTTGGTCAGAGGGTGCGCTTTAAAATTCTAACACTTGTTTTTAAAGCATTTCACGGGCTAGGACCCGCCTATCTCTGTGAGAAATTGAATAGACATGTTACTGGCCGCTCCCTTAGATGGAGCTGCCAATTCCGTTTGGAACAGCCACAGAGTCGGCTGAAAAAATGGGGGGGCAGGGCTTTTTCTGTCCTTGGCCCGAGAGAATGGAATCTACTTCCCCTAAGTCTTAGACAGAGTCCTGACCTACCCACATTCAGGAGGGATCTAAAAACCTATCTGTGGCGGGCGCAATGAGGACGTGACGTGCGTGAGGTGGGAAGTGCCGGATAGCCCCATGATTGCAGGAGACACCCGCCGCTTCGAGGCTCTGAAGTCTCCGATGTCATCACCGGAGGACCCGCAGACAACAGCGTGAGAGGCTGGGGTGCTGTGAGGATCGAGCGGGAGCTCCATCCCCGACCAGGACCTGACTCCCCCAGATGACAAAGTGTGAGATCGAGCCCCCGTGTGACACGCCAGCCAGCCAGCCAGCGGAAGAAACCTGAACAGCCGGGTCCCCGGAGTGAGTTCCGGCTGGGAGGGTGCCAGCAACCCGAACGGAGGTCACGCTGTGTGAGAGACAGCTGGGTCCCCACAGAAACATCCTGAAGGTTTACTGGAGCTAAGCGGACGGGCAGCGGCGATTGGAGGAAATCTTAGGGTCTGGTGAGGCGCTCAGCAGAGCCGAGAATGATCCGGTCTCCCTCCGCCCCCCCATCCCCCCCTGTTTTCCTAATACAGCCTATTAGGCAATTTTCAGTGCAAAAGTAGTACATACCTATCTGCAAGTGGTTTTTTTTTTTTTTATAGGACTGCCTGGTGAAAAAAAAAAAAAAAAGGAAAAGAGAAAAAACATATAGCCGAACTGTGTAGTCAGTAGTTTGACATGTGATATAAGAAGTTACTGGCGAAATAACCAGGGGGCTTGATATTCAGTGACTCACCTGCTCCTGCACTCCTATTGGTCTCTCTTGGCTAAAGATATATTGATGTGATTAATCTGTCTTCTACTGCTGCCTCTCCTATAGCGAATGGAACTGAATTGAACTGTATTGCATTACACGATTGGCTTTTGGTAATAATCGATTGACAAATAGTGCCGACGGTGTGGTAGCGCTGTACTAATTCTGTATACACAAGATAGCCCTCACTGCATAATGTAAAATAATATACTAACACAAAATAACATCCTTAAACAGCAGCATGTTTCAGGGGGACGACTAAGATACCCCCTAAAAGCTGCATAGCCCTGCGGTCGGACGGAGGAGGGGTCATGTGGATCGGTAAGGCACCCAGTCTGAGTTGAGCTGGGTCGGTCCCGTTCCCCCTGGACCCCCCCCCCTTCTCTCACCCTCCCACAGTGAATGAGGGAATTGAGCATTCGGGCTTTAGAAGAAAGTAGGGCTATGTAAACACAAGAACCAGCTTTTAATCCCATCAAGGTATATCATATGGGTGAATAGACAACGCTTTTTCTCTGCTGTTCCTGGGTCTCGGGTCACTTGGGCAATCAGTGATTTATACTGCGCAGGAGATGTGGGGGAGAGCGAATTCTGTCTATTAGCAAGGTTTCGGATCGTAGTATTAGGAGTGTATGTACCTAAATTTATCCCTAGTGAACCAGGGAATAGCTCCGACTACAAGTATCTCCACCCAAAACTCTTGCACGCTGAGCATAATCTCTGGCTTTGTTGAATGCTTATCTTTACTTATATTTTTGGCACCCTGAGCACAATTCCGTGCTGGGCTAAATCCTTGACGGGGGGGGGGGTAGGCCTTGTGTCTACAACATACAGAGTTGTCTTAAAAGTGCCTAGGAAATAAGATATCAGAATAACCTCAAACTGGGGAAGAGAATTAGACCTACCACCAAGATGAATAGGTCCATGAGAGGCGCAGCCCCAAAGGGGCCTAAAAGTAAAGCCGGGACCAGCTCAATTCAGCACTATATGACCCAAGAGGGCAACACCAAAAGCCCTGTGGCGGCAAAGAAAACTGAAAAAAAGAAAACTGTGACTATAACAGGGGAAGATAGTGCGGACCGTTCTAAAGGGGAAACTACCTCAGAAAGTGAACACGAGCAAAGTAGGTTGGAGGAGACAGGTCAGGAGACAAAGCCGCCATCGAAAGCTGAGATGAATGTGATGCTGCTTAGGATGGAAAATGTCATTAAAACAGAAATTGACAGGATAAGAACGGACTTAGGAGGCCTATTAGAAAGAGTGGAGGAGACGGAAAAAAGAATTGAAGAACAAGACTGTGAATTTGATAAATTAAAAACACAAGTCCAAGTTCTGATAGAGAATCAAAAAATGCTAGCGTACCGGCTAGAAGACCAGGAAAATCGCAACAGGCGACAGAACCTCAGAATCCGTGCGTTAATTGAAGAGAAAGGAGAAGACCTGAGGAAGATCATGAATATTATATTTAACCCCCTATTAGACAAACCGGCAGAGGCAAAGCCTCTTAAAATTGAACGGGTACATCGAGTAGGGAACCCCAAACAGACAGAAAGAAAGGGTCCGAGAGATGTTATAGTTCGGTTTCGGAACTATGAAGATAAAGCGGAGATCTGGGGTAGGCTGAGGGGGAAGCCCCCCATTAGATATAAAGAGGAGGAGATTCAGATTTTCTCTGATCTATCGAAAGAAACACTAACAAGGAGAAGACACTTGAAACCCCTATTGGAACTAATGCGCGCACAGAACGTGAAATATCAATGGGGGTTCCCTGCATGCCTCATTGGTCTAAAAGGGGGGATAACCACACGGCTGAGATACCCAGAAGAGTTGATGGGGTTCTGTCAAAAAATGGACTTAATAGTTCCAGAGTTGCCGGACTGGGTTGAATAAATAAATATAAAAAAAAAAAAAAGAGAGAAAAGAAAAAAAGGCAAGGGTGTGTAGACGGAGAGCAGGGGGGGGGGGAGAGGGGATGGGATGGGGGGCAATCATGGGGTGTTCTTGAGTACCACCACTAGGAGGGGAGCCAATGGTAAAGGGGAGGAGGATACCAATAGCGGCTCCTAGGCCAAGAATGGGCCAAGGGGAGGGAGGGGAAGGGGGGCGGGAGAGGGGGGAGGGTGGGGGGGACTGGACCATCTCGGAGACTCCACGAGAAATAGGTAGATTCACCCAAATTTCCCTTAAATGACCGACATTAGATTTCTCTCATACAACGTAAGAGGATTGAACTCCCATGTTAAGAGACTCAAAATTCTGAAGGAACTGGAACATTACAAGGCGGATGTCGTCTTTGTACAGGAGACTTACTTAACATCAGAGTCCAATATTAAGATGTTCTCCCCCAATTTTCCCACATGGTTCTATGGAGATACAATATCAAAGAGGTCACGTGGGGTTGCTATAGGATTTGCAAGTAATGTACGGTTTACACTGGGTGATAGGCGGACTGATCCCGAGGGAAGATTTTTGTTTTTGAAAGTTAAAATAGGAGTGGATTTTACCCTGGCAAACGTTTATGCCCCCAATGTGAACTCAGCCAAATACGTAAATAAAATCTTAAGGAAATTAAAAGACTTTGAGGAAGGGCATGTGGTACTAATGGGGGATCTCAAATGCTGCATGGACCCCATACTCGATAGTACGTCCCAGGCACAGGGGACTAATGGTGAACACTTAAAAGAATTGAAACAACGAATGTCACACAACCAACTGATAGATGTATGGCAAACTCTACATCCCAAGACGCGTGACTACACTTTTTACTCCCCTGTGCACGGGACGTACTCGAGGATAGATTATATCCTCATAGATCATAGACTACCTGATAGGGTAATCGATGCAGGGGTTGAGATCATGACAATTTCGGACGACGCCCCTATAACTTTAAGAATTAGTACATCACTACAGCAAACAAATCCACCTACGTGGAGACTGGATGAAAGTCTACTTGAAGATGAAGAGGTTGCAGGGAGAGTCCAAAAGGAACTAGAGTTCTATTTTAGGGAGAATGATAAGGAGGGGATCTCGGGGGCATCCCTTTGGGACGCCCATAAAGCGTACGTAAGAGGGATCTTTATCGCGGAGGGAGCAAGGAAAAAGAAAAAAAGTACCAGGAAATTAAAATCTTTAACAGAAGAAATCTATAAATTAGAACAAGATCATAAAACACAGGGTCAAAAGAGAGAAACTCTCCACGCACTGTCCCTAAAAAGAGATGAATACAGAGCACTTTCCGAGCAAGAAACAAGGAGACTTCTTAATAGAAGAGACAGAGAAAGATACATTTGGGGGAACAAACCCAGTAAGCATTTAGCTAGAATGGTACAAAGAAAGAAAACCAGAAATTTTATTGAAAAGATCCAAAAAAAGAATGGGGAATTAGCTAACTCAACTAGGGATAAAACCAAAGTTTTTAGAAACTATTACGAAGATCTATATGCTGTACAACAAAAAAAGTGGAACCCCGGAGAGAAAGAGGCCAAAATAAGAGTAGTACTACAGAAAGCAAATCTACCTAAGATAGAAGCCCAAGCAACCGCAAAAATGGAAGAACCTATAACTGAGGAGGAGGTGAGCATCGCTCTAAAAAACTCAGCCAAGGGGAAAAGCCCAGGCCCAGATGGCTTTACGACTTTGTATCTGCAAAAGTTCGGCACCATATTGATTCCTAGACTTTGCCATTATTTTAATGGATTGGGGGCTGACTATGAGATGAGCCGGGAAGCATTGGAAGCAACAATCACTGTTATAAAAAAAGAGGGAAAAGACAATACACTTTGCTCAGGCTTCCGGCCCATCTCACTATTAAATGCAGATACAAAGTTGTATGCAAAGATATTAGCCGAACGCATGAAGGGGCTAATGACAACCATAGTGCACCCTGACCAGGTGGGCTTCATACCTGGTAGAGAGGGTAAGGACAATGGGGTTAGGGCTCTCCTTCTATTGCGGCAAATTAAAGACAGTGGGTCCCCCGGTCTACTCCTGTCAGTCGACGCTGAAAAAGCGTTTGACAGGGTAGACTCATGATTCAAACGCTAGAAGATATAGGCATAGGCCCGAGGATGGTGAGGCGGATTAAAACGCTTTACCATCACCCGCACGCTAGGATTAAAATCAATGGGTCCTTATCCACTCCCCTAGAGATGAGGAATGGGACTAGGCAGGGGTGCCCACTATCCCCTCTCCTATTCGTACTTTCGCTGGAACCCTTACTGGCAATGATACGTAACAATTCCGAGATTTTGGGACCCAAAGTCAGGGAAGAAGAGCACAAATTGGCCGCCTTCGCGGACGATATCCTATTTTTCATAAGCAGCCCCAGAAACACACTCCCGAATCTAATGAGAAATATTATACAGTACGGCGAGGTCTCAAATTTTAAAATGAATGTTTCCAAGACGGAGATCTTGAATGTCAATATCCCTAAAGAGGAAAAATGGTACCTCCAAAAGACATTCAATTTCTCCTGGAAAAAAGAGATAAATACCTCGGCATAAAACTCGTAAATTCTCTAAAGAAAATGTACAGAGTCAACTATATCCCTCTGTTAAACAAAATTAAACGAGAAATTAAAACTATTTATTATCGGCCAATCTCATGGTTCGGCAGGATAAACGTCGTAAAAATGGTCTTAATCCCAAAAATAATTTATAAATTTCAAATGGTTCCAGTAGCATTGCCACAGACGTACATTCAAATATTAAACTCCCTCCTGATGAATTACATCTGGAAAAATAAAAAACAGAGGATTTCTGCTCAAGTATTAAAACAGAATAAGAAAATGGGTGGACTGGCGGTCCCAGATATCAGAAAATATTACGTTGCAACGGTTCTCGCACGGGTAATAGAGTGGGCCAAAGAAAACCTAGACAAAAGATGGATTAATATTGAATGCGCACTTGCACGGGCACAACTGGGACGAATAATTTGGAATCCACCACAACATAGAACATTAGACACTACTGCACATGAAATAACATTTAATGCACTGCGGGTCTGGGATAGACTACACAAACAATTGAATTCAAAATTTAACTCCCCATTAATGGACCTTAAAGATAATGAATACTTTGCACCAGGGACTGAAGGGGTGGGAGGGAATTGGATTAAAAATAGAATCCAGGTTAGGGATATAATTCACAAGGGTAAGATATTGACACATCACGAGATTAAAGCAAAGATTGAATCCATGAGGCTGGATGAATGGCGATATATGCAGTTGGCGCTTTTTATTAAGCGTCTCCCACTACCTCTCCGACCACGTGAGGAGTATACATCGATAGAAAAACTCTGTATTACCGTTAGTTCAAAAGGTAACATCTCCAAAATCTATAGGACTTTATTTAAAAGGGAGGAGTTAGAGATCCCAAAATACATCCTAAAATGGGAAAGAGAACTGGATGCACCTAGAGGAAACACGTCAGTAACAAGAATAATAAAAATGACTCATTCCTCTGCAATAGACGTAAGGACCGCTGAGATGAATTTTAAATGTTTAACGGGGTGGTATGCTACCCCAGACAAAACTAGCAAATATAGAGAAGGCCAGTCAGCAGATTGCTGGAGAGGGTGTACAGTAAGGGGGACAATGGCCCACCTATGGTGGGACTGCCCGGTAATAAAAAACTTTTGGAAAAAAATTCTGCCATTGATTAAGGTAATAACCAAGAAAGAAATAATAGAAGATCCATGGGTAGTTCTGTTCCACGGGGGGGGAAGAGAGTATAAAAGAATACAAAAGATCGCTGACTCCCCATCTACTCAACGCAGCTAAACGCCTGATACCAAAAAAGTGGAGGGAAGCAGAAAGCCCACAAGTGTGGGAGTGGATGGAGTCAGTGGAGGAGACCTACAGGAGGGAGGAGTGGAAGGAAGGGGCGGATGAGGAAATTGCTGACCACAGGGGTAAATGGACAAACTGGTTTGAGTTAAAAAAAACTAGGGGATACATGGAAAATCTGAGGGAGATCTAGAAAGTTCAAGAAGCATCTGGGACAATTTAGTAAAAGTGGAGTCACGAGATGGCGGGGTGGGGGGGGGGTTAGGAGGGAGGGGGAGGGTCGTTGGGTTCAATTTATGTAATCCCTTATTCTGTCTGATTGGAATATTTAATTTATCTTTTATAAAAATAGATAATATATATAAAAAAAAAAAAAAAAAAAAAGAAGATTTAGCATGAAAAACCAAAATAAAAAAAGAATTATACATCCGCAGATGATGCTAAAACTTCTTCGGAGACGATGGGGGACCATCTTCCATGAGAAAGTCACCAATAAAGTTATTGACTGAGCGGAAGAAGAAAAGAAGAAAAAAAAAAAAAAAAAAAAAAACCTATCTGTGGGCAGAGGCAGATTGATAGGAAGAGTGAGGTTAGGGTCATTCTGGAGGGAAGCACTGCTAGATCTGTCTGTGGTACATATTTTATATTGTTATTATGTTAATTTATGCCTGTAACACTCGGTCTTGTTGTGAATTGTTAAGGTCTGGAAGCGTTTCGATACCTTCGGGTGATTCTACGCTATACAAGCAATAAACAATAAACTGCGCATGCTCCGTGGAAGATACGCCGGGCGTAATCCACTGCTCCACGCTCAGGCTATCATTTGCATAAGTTCACACCCACTTACACTTACGCCTTCACATTTACGTTACGCCGGCGCAACGTGGAGAGCAAGTGCTTTGTGAATCATGTACTTACCTCTCTGACTTATGCCGGCGTAGCGCATATACGTTGCGTTACACCGGCACAAAGATGCGCCCATCTACCTGAATCTGGCTATATAACAACAGAACACCATTAGACAATAGCAGACCTACTATCAGTAAACACATTGTGGCAGATGGCTTGCTGGCAGAGACCATCATGGCTTTTTTACTAATGTCCTTTTGTATTACATAACAGAACATCTTCCTAAATGCTTGTAGGTCCCTCAAATGCCAGGGCATAGTCGGTAGGAAAGCGGCTAGCATTCAGTCCCCCTCCAAAAGCCTCTGCCCCGGGTGAGTCTATCACAGCATAAATAAAAAGATCTCCAGTATTTTTTTTTAGCTTTAAAACATTTAGTCCCATGGGTAAGTATGTGAATATTTAAATATGGTGATAAAATTTATGCTGACACAGTTCCAAGAAACAGTGTAAAAACCAAAAGAGGAAGTAACCAGAAAAAAGTTTTTCACATAACTAAAATGTTTATGCAACAAAACATGAATAAGAAATATTTTTGTTCTAGATTTAAAAAGGTTGTAAAAATTGTGATGTGTCAAGGCTAATGGCCTGTACACACGATCAGAGTATCGTACGGCAGATCGTACGACTTTTTTCGCTTAAAGTGGAGGTTCACCCAACAAAAAAAAATTTTAACATTACATTCAGCCGAGTTGTCCTAATGACAATCGGCTGTGTTTCTTTTTTTTTCGTACATACCGTATTTCACCGCCGCTTCCGGGTATGTCTTCTGCAGGACTGGGCGTTCCTATCTGATTGACAGGCTTCCGACCGTCGCATACTACGCGTCACGAGTTGCCGAACGTCGGTGCGCAGTCGCCATATAGAGCCGCACCGACGTTTGGCTTCTGTCGGCAACTCGTGATGCGCTGTATGCGACGGTCGGAAGCCTGTCAATCAGATAGAAACGCCCACTCCCGCAGAAGACATACCCGGAAGCGGTGGTGAAATACGGTATGTACGGGAAAAAAAACAGCCGATTGTCATTAGGACAACTCGGCTGAATGTAATGTTAAAAATATATATTTTTGGGTGAACCCCCGCTTTAATAGATGTAAGTAGAAATTGAATAGGTAACAAAAGTCACAAAAATTCTCGTGCGACAGAAAAATAAAAAAAAAACGGTAGTGATGTCATACGTTGTAATCAGGGGTCAAGTCCTGGGGAAAAAAGTGTGGGAACTCCCACCCAAGATCCACTCCACCACCAAAAAAAAAAATGATACGCTCATATGCATAATTACTAAAGCTCATGTTATTTTTTAAAGCAAGTTCTTTCTAAATCCCGCGATAACTCGTGGCAGACCTCCGGATTGTCTCCTGGGAACAATGACAAAAGCTCCCAGGACACATTGCGGCATCGAGGAAGTGACGGAATACCCGCACACTACCCGATGAATCCTTATACAGGAAGCGGCCAGTAACATAAAGGATTAATAAGGTTCGCCTGCCCCTGACAGTGAGTCAAGCTGGGCATCGCCACTCAGTGGAGGATTGGCTCGGGTGGCTCGGCTGCTTTAGTCCTGCAAAGGGAACTGCGTTCCTGCTGTGAAAAAAGTGCAGGAACTCCGTTCCCACGCGTTCCCGCAGGACTTGAGCCCTGGTTGTAATGTATTTTTGGACGACAACTATACTGACTAAACAAAAATCGAACGATCTGGTGTCGTATGAGGAAAATTTTTGTGCTTGTCCGATCAAATAATATCAGATGAATTTTCATGATCGGCTATCGAAAGCTCTGTACTAACGATCCGATTATCGTACAATTCTTCCTCGGACAACCGCTTTTGTACGATATTCGGATTGTGTGGTGCGATCGCGGTTTACATATGAGGGCGGGAATGGAGTGCTTATAAAACATTTTTTTTTTTGTCAAATTCTTCTAATACCTTTTTTTTTATCAACTCGATTAAAAACATATCTTGTGATAGATCCTCTTTATGAAGAGATCTAGGGTCTACGAGACCTCATATCTCTCCTCTGACCTCCAAAGTATCAGATTAAATGGAGATTGGTTTGATCTGATGCTTTCACAAGTCAGTAATGTCTTGTTTACATGAGACCACACAACAGTTTTTTGCCTGGAGTGGGGCTTTAGTAGGTGTGCATATGCTCCATAAAAGGTTTTCTTTAAAATGTATCTATACTCAATATAGCCAAAACTTTTTTTTGTTTCATTTTTGGTACAGTTGTAAAGGATTGAAATCCCTGTCAGCTTTTGCTGATTTTCAGACAAAAGGTAAAGGAAACGTTCAGGCAGCAACAACAGAAGTAATGGTGCTCAGAGTTGAGAAATGCTAGAAGCTCTGTCACCAAGTTGTGTGAAATACCTGGTGATCCTGCCAGTCCTCCTGAGCGTTTCAAACTGAACACACTAGACATAAAAGCACATCCATTTCAGTGTGGTCAGTTTTCTGGCCGCGCAAGTCGCGAATGCGCAGTAGGAAACGGGCATTGAAGCAGTAAGGCTTCACTACCTGTTTCCCTTAGTAAAGATGGAGGCGCCAGGACTGAGCGATCGCCGTTGGGGGACCGACTTTGCGGGCGACTAGGACAGGTAAGTGTCCTTATTAAAAGTCAGCAGCTACACTGTTAGTAGCTGCTGACTTAAAAAAAAAAAAAACGCGGGTGGAATCCCGCTTTAAAACTGAGGTTATGTAATCACTTAAAAAAATATTTATAATGTTTTTATAGATATACACACAAGTTTGGCCCTGCATTTCTATTTTAAACTGAGTGTTGTTGTTTTACATGGTGAAGGTTCGCATATACTTTAAAAAGGAAAAATGATCGGGGCGTGGCCTGGAGCGACATGGGATAGGACGCTAGTCTGCAGAGCTCCGCCGGCCGTTTATCCTATTCGCCTTATCCTGCACACATACCCGAGATTTTTCACACCAAACCGCCTCGGCAGACCCCGGATACTACAATAATCATGGCCCCACCGAAGGCAAGCAAATCGGCCGGTCCGAAAATCGACCAGTACCTCCGCCAGGAGAAGGACCCCCCGGCGCAAGATGGCGGCGCCACGAGGTCGGAGGAAGCCACGGTTGGAGCGGACATAGCCAAGGTTTTGCTGGCTATTACATCCTGCCAAGAGGCTGTGGCGACTTGCCAAACCACCCTCACGGCAAAGATCGAGGAGGTGAAGGTGGACATCTCGCTGGTGCGCCAAGATATGCAGAGGCTGAGAGAGAGAGTGTCCGAGGCGGAGGTGAGGCTGGGCACGGTGGAGGACTCCCTCCCCCCCATCCAGCAATCCTCAGAGGCCATGCAGCTGCAAATCAACCAGCTTCTACAGAAGCAAGACGACCTCGAGAACAGAAGTCGCAGGTGCAACTTAAGGTTCGTCGGTCTCCCGGAGGGGGTGGAGGGGAGAGATCCGCAGGACTTCCTGGAAAAATTGCTTAGGGATACATATGGCAGAGAGGCCTTCTCCCCCATGTTCGCGGTAGAGCGGGCCCATCGTATGTCGGGCAGGCAGCCACCACCCGGGGCGCCCCCCCGCACGTTCATTGCCAAATTTCTAAACTACAGAGACAGAGATGCCATCCTCCGGCTGAGCAGGGAGAGAGGCAACATCCCCTTTGACAACAAGATGGTGGCCGCGTATCCGGACTTTTCAGCCGAAGTTCAACGCAGGAGGAAGACCTTCATGGAGGCCAAGCGACGCCTGCGGATCAAACATGTGAAATATGCCATGCTGTTCCCGGCCCGTCTCCGCGTGGAAGGTGAGGACCGGGCCTACTTCTTTGACGATCCGGAGGAGGTGCTGGCCTGGATGGAGCGGCAAGACAGACGCAGATAAGTAACCAATTCTCCCTGTTCCCCGGTACATTGCAGATAATGGCACCTAGGCCCTGAACTATTGATTTTGGCCACCTCACCAGTGATATCGCGGCCCTCAGCTGTCCTTATGTGTGGGAAGATCTCCCCCCCCATCCCTCCCTCAGAATATCCTCTATAGTGTACCCGGCCTTGCCGCACCTTCCCCCACATGGCCGCCTTCGATTTGCGGTCCTCTCCCCCCTAAACGGAAGGCAGAGGGCTCCAGACCGCATCCAGACATTGCTCTTTGATACTTGGAGCCCCTGCGTCACCTAGGTGGCCCATACAGCACATAGAGATCCGGAACCCTGTACTGTTCACTTGGCTGGATTGTACCTGAGAGAACGAACAGCGTGCTGGGCCGAGCGGGGGAGATAAATATTCGTTCCCACACCTCTGAATACCGGCCTGCTCTACCTACGATCCGATGTCATTGAAAGTCTCCATGGGTATCTCTCACCCCTTCTTTTCTTTTTTCTCCTTGTTCTCCCCCTGGATTCTTTTTTTCCAAAAATTTTTTTTTTTTTTTTTTTTTTTTTTTTTTTTTTTTTTTTTTTTTTTTACTTTTTTATAATCCTCCTCCTGATTTCCACTGACTTCCATTCTCCCTCTACCGGCGGAGGGAGGCACACTACAAGGACACGCACTGGTCAGCGTGACAGGTCCTGGACCGTGCTTGTGCACGCAGCGGAATTCCGCCCCACTAGCAGCAACCCACTATAGTCCTTTGGGGAGCACCTCAGCGCGGTTCCACCCAGGGTGGCCCGGCTGGGTAACACCCGGGATCGTGCAGGTGGTCCCCCAGAGTGTATTCTGGATAACTAGACTGTTACCTGTTATTTTGCAAAGGGTGCTGCTCTCGCCATGTTGGCAGTTGAGGGTTCAAGCCCGCACCAGTTGGGGAAAGTGCAGGGCGGGGTGGGGGGAGGGAGGGTTGCAAAAGTTCTGGGTTGTAAATGATTTCCTATTGTTTGATATTTCACCTGAGCAGAATGTACATAGATTGTTGGCATGTAGGGATGTGCACAGTGGTGGGTACGGGGTTAAGCAGTGTGCAATCAAATGTGGCCAGAATCCTGGAGTTCATAGCCTACCCTGGTATATCCCATGGCCACACTAAAACTACTAACTTGGAATGTCCGAGGGATGAGGGACTCGATTAAGCGATCTGCAATATTTGCAATCCTCAAAAAACAGAGAGCAGATGTTGTAGTCCTAGTCGAAACACACGCGGAGGGCCTTGCCCAACGGACGCTCAGGCGGCCGTGGGTGGGCTGGGACTTTCACTCTGTCCATACCTCCCACTCCAGAGGAGTCTCTGTACTAATCGCTAAAACGGCACATTTCGAACTCCAGGATTCAGCGATAGACCCGCAGGGCAGGTATGTCTTCCTAAAAGCTAAACTGTATGGGGACCAGGTCCTCCTTATGGCATTCTATATTCCACCCCCATTTCAGTCCACTATAGTAGTCTCAGGATTTGACTTTATGGCCCTACACCCCGACACACCGGCAATCTGGCTGGGAGACTTTAATACGGTCCTAGACCCCTCACTAGACAGAATGGCCAGAGAGCAGGCCGCACCTGCGGAATCGCGCCCTACTAGATTTGCGAGACTTCTCGCGGATTTCAACCTAGTTGATACGTGGAGATACGGGCACCCCACAGACCGGGCGTACACATGCTTCTCGACCTCTCACCACTCAATGTCCCGCATAGACTTGATATTAGTATCTAAAAAGCTTCTCCCAAGAGTGAGGGACTCGGGTTTTTCCCCTCGGTCCCTCTCCGATCACTGCCCATGCTGGACGGAATTGTCGCTGCCCCGGGCTCGCCCGCCACCCTCCTGGCGGTTAAACCCATTCTGGCTAACCCTGCTCCCGGAGGACGCGAACCTAGCCACGGAGTGGGAACATTATTTCACTGATAACTCTGGGTCTGCGTCCCCCCGGGCAGTTTGGGAGGCCTTTAAAATCCACGCCCGCATGATACTCTCATCCCGCATCAACTCCCTTAAAGCCACTGCGGCGGAGACATTGGATAGAGCCACGGAACTTGTGATAGCCAAAGAGAGAGAATACACTGCCAACCCGACCGCTGACCTTGCTGCGGAGCTACTGCTCTGCACTAGGGCGGCAGACCAATTACATTACGAGAGATCGAAGCGCAAACTTTTCCTTCTCAGACAGCGGACGTTCGAACACGGGGAGAGAGCGGGAAAGTTACTTGCCTATTTGGTACACTGCGAGGAAAGACCCCCAGTGGTGATATCCCTGCGCTCTCCAGCCGGAGATCTGATAGCTGACCCAGAGAAAGTGGCTAGTAGGTTCCACGACTTTTTCTCCTCTCTGTACGACACAGTAGCCCCAGACACCGACTCCCTGTCGGAAGACTTCCTAGCCAACCTCCAGATTCCACGACTGACTACGCAGCAGGCCCAAACACTTGAGGAGCCACTAACGGCAGAGGAAATATCCGCTGCTATCGCTGGCCTCCCAAAATCCAAAGCCCCAGGTTCGGATGGCTTGCCAGCCGAATTCTACTCCACATACGCGGAAACGCTGGTCCCTAGGCTTCTTGCCCTATACAAATCCATCTTCGATGACTCTGAACTCCCGCCCTCAATGAGGGAAGCCACCATAGTATTAATTCCTAAACCAGGCAAGGACCCTCACCAACCAGAGTCATATCGCCCCATCTCCCTCTTACAAGTAGATATAAAAATCTTGGCCAAGGTGCTCTCAGCTCGCCTCAACACCGTGATCCTCTCCCTTGTGCACGCCGACCAGGCAGGCTTCATGCCTGGCCGGAATACCTCTTTCAACCTTAGGAGATTGTTCATCAATCTTCAGGCCAGACACGACAACCCGGGGGCTAGAGTTATCGTCACACTAGACACCGCCAAGGCATTCGACTCGGTGGAGTGGAGGTACCTATGGACATGCCTCACTAAATTTGGGATAGGCCCCAGATTCATCCACTGGGTGAAACTCCTTTATCAGGCCCCGGTGGCAAGAGTACTAGCCAACGGATGGCCCTCGAGTCGGTTCCCCCTGCGGCGTGGCACAAGGCAGGGCTGTCCCCTGTCGCCGCTGCTGTATGCCCTGGCGGCAGAGCCGTTGGCAATTGCCATACGTTCGCACCCAGGCATAACGGGCCTACGGAGAGGTGATGTGGAGGAAAGAATAAGCACATACGCAGACGACACACTTTTATACCTGGACGACTCCACGGACTCCCTTTCACTGTCCCTGACCCTGATAGAGCGCTTCGGAGCTTTCTCGGGGCTCAGGATCAACTGGGACAAATCCCAAATACTTCCACTTGACAGCTACCCAGAGACCAGAGACAGGGCCCTTCTTCCACTACAGAGAGTGGCTGACATTAAATATTTAGGGATTCGTACTACCAGGGATCCTGCAGATTACATCAAGCTAAATGTCACGCCTTTGTATGACATGCTAAAGTCCAAAACGCAAGCCTGGACCAGACTCCCGCTAGGAGTCTCGGGCCGAGTGAATTTAATAAAGATGGTCCTGCTGCCCAAGATCCTCTACATAGTGTGGCACTCGCCGATATACATTGTGCTCAGGTGCTTCAGACCTATGGAAACTATCCTAAAGCCATTTGTGTGGGGCACCGCGAGACATAAACTCCCTTGGCACAGACTGAAGAACCCAACTGACTTGGCCGGACTGGCGCTACCCGATCTAAACGCATATTATCTGGCTGCCCAACTGTCACAACTTTTCCATGTGGACAAAGTTGACAGAACCAGGTTCCTTCGCCTGCTCTGCCCAACATGGACTCAATCACTAGGCGATCCCCTAGTGGCAATAGCGGGAGGGTCACGGATAGCAGAGGGAAGACATTCTTTGCTCTATCACTATAGGAGGGTATGGAATATAGTGTCAGACAGATTAAACATACCGCCCCTACATGGCTACACCTCCCTGTGGCACAACCCCGCCTTACCGGAGCTGGAGCGCATTCAAGACACTGAGGTCTGGAGCGCTAGGGGAATCTACTATTTGTCCCATGCCACCAGGAGCGGAAAGCTGAAACCCTTCCCGGTGTTACAACATGAGTATAACCTACCAGACCACATGATATTCCGATATGCCCAGCTGCGGCACGCCTTTAGGGCTCAATTCCCCCAAAACGACTTAGCCCTCGCCGACAACCCTCTCATGGCTGCTGTCAAGTATCCCGACCCCAAAAAGCTAATCACCCAATTCCACACTATGATCACGCTCCCAAAGGCGACGGTAGCGGCATACGCCCTAAAGCCCAAGTGGGAAGCGGAGGTGGGCCCAATGGAGGACGACGAATGGAGCGACGCTCTAGACGCATGCAAACTGGTATCCCCGAAACTGACAGATCGACTCACGCAAACTTTCATCATTAACAGGGCCTACCTCACACCCCTTAGGATCTCTAAGTATAGGAGAGATTTCTCCGACACATGCCCAATGTGCAGCCGCGAAACGGGCACCTTCTACCATTTAATATGGCAGTGTACCAAGGTCCAGGCTTTCTGGGAGCAGGTCGTGAGATTCCTCCATGACAAAATGGGATCCCCCATCACGCTACAGCCCAAGATATGCCTTCTGGGCATCTTCCCAGACACGGAAATCAATAAATTTCTCAAAATCTTTCTGCATGAGACACTATTTGTAGCCCGAAAAGTTATAGCACGGGTATGGATGAGGTCGGAACCCCCAGAGCTGTCCCACTGGTTAGCAGAAGTAAACAGCACACTGCCTTATAAGAAACTAGTGTATTCACATAGGGGCTGTGTGGCCAAATATGAAAAAATATGGGGAAAATGGCTAAACTCATCTGCAACCTGCTCCCGGTAGGGATGATATGATCAGGGAACCACTGAACTCGCGAAAAGGCAGGGGAGAACGGGAGGGGCACGGGTTGAAGGATCACTAACCCAACTGTGCTGCGCCCGCATCGCGGGAAGGCTAGGACTGAATGTTATTGTACCCTATGGCACCTATAGTCACATACCTAAGCTTGTACTCTGTCAGCGAATATTTGTTGTATGCTATGACTGCACAACTTCTACATGCCCTGTAAATTGTAATTTTGCTCAATAAAAACCTTTTTGATGTAAAAAAAAAAGGAAAAATGATGTCAAGTCTGCAGGGTTGGAATTGTAGCAGTAAAAAACTGGGAATTTAAAGCAGTAAAAAACTCTTCCATTTAATTTAGAAAAAGAGTAATGCCGCGTACACACGATCGTTTTTCGGCATGTAAAAAAGAAAGTTTATATAAAATTTCATTTAAAACGAGCGTGTGTGGGCTTCACATAATTTTTCGGGTTCTGAAAAACAACAAAAAAAAATTCGAACATGCTGCATTTTTTAACGACGTTTTAAACAATGTCGTTTTTCGGGTTGTAAAAAATTATCGTGTGTGGGCTTAAACGACGTGAAAAACCCGCGCATGCTCAGAAGCAAGTTATGAGACGGGAGCGCTCGTTCTGGTAAAACTAACGTTCATAATGGAGTAAGCACATTCATCACGCTGTAACAGACAGAAAAGCGCGAATCGTCTTTTACTAACACAAAATTATCTAAAGCAGCCCAAAGGGTGGCGTCATCCGAATGGAACTTCCCCTTTATAGTGCCGTCGTACGTGTTGTACGTCACCGCGCTTTGCTAGAGCATTTTTTTTTTTAACGATCGTGTGTAGGCAACGTCGTTTTAATGATGAAGTTGGAAAAAACTTTGTTTTTTCTAGAGGCTCAAAAACTTTGTTTTTTACATCAGAAAATCCAGAAATCAATCGTGTGTACGCGGCATAAGTCAAGAAATCTCCCACCATGATTTTTTTTCCTCAGACATTATTGCTAATCATAGTTTCAGGAGTCTTTAAAGAGGTTGCAATTCAATTGTCATTCATTACTACAGAATGATAATGCTTCAAAGGAAGTGTTAGACTAATGTGGTTAAAGTGTTAGCCTCACTTTGAACTGATTGATGCAACTGAGAAAATGTCTATTGCAATACTATATTACGCCACCTATTTACAGTATTTACTACAGGAATTTATAAAACACCAACAATTTATGCAGTGCTTTGCATATTGTATGTTCACATCAGTCCCGGCTCTCAAGGAGCTTACACTCTAATGTCCATACCTCACATGCATACATACACATACTAGGGCCAATTAACCAACCAGCAAGTCTTTGGCATGTGGGAGGAAACCACAGTACCCAGAAGAAACCCACCCACATCTAAGGAGAACAGGCAGATATTGACCTGGCTGAGATTTGAACCAAAGTCCCCAGTAACAAATTAATCTAAATGTGGCTTTTTAAACGTTTCTCTATCCACCAACGAGTTCTCCGCTTTCATTAATAAACAGCTAGGTTGTAACTGGTTACCATGGAAAACCACTACCACCATTGTATTGCTTTCTCACAATTGCTAGGTTAGAAGAAAAGTAAAACAAGATAAAATCAAGAGGTTTACTCACAGGGGGAGATCTGCTAACCACTACTTACAAACAATAAAGTGTGTCCTGTTGGCCACAGCAGTGATCTGGGGTTTACCAAAAGCTGCACCGGTTACAAACACTCATCAAAAGTGCCAACCATGGTCGCTCCTTCGGCCCGTCTTACAGAACACACTTCCTTGCTGATAAGTAGCATCCTGGGGGTTTAAAAAAATAAATAAATGACTAAACTTCAGCTTTAAAGCAGTTGTATTGTCCACTTGGTAATTCTTACCTACAGGTAAGCCTATAATAAGGCTCACTTGTAGATAAAATGAATATCTCTTAAACCTGCACGGTTTAGGAGATATTTACCTTTCATGTACCCACTAACATCAGCAGCGCATTCACGCTGAAGGTCCAGCGGCTCGTGCCAGACCTTGACGGAATGAAGGACTACCGCGTGCAGTCACAGGGCCGGAGCACAAAAACCCAGAAGAAACGCAAAGGGAACATATCAACACCCTCAGCGGTGACCAGGCGGGCTGCAGGAGCCTCGTTCTAAGGTAAGTATTACATGTGATGCATTCTAGCACAATATGCTATTGCCTTGTAGGTTGTTTTCTTTTTTTTTTTTCTGTGGATTATTACCGCTTTAAAGAGAATCATTCACTTTGCTCATCTAGAGCAGAGTGACAGGTTCTCTTGATCAGTCACCCCTACTAATACTTACCTTTCCTATGCTCCTTTGTTATTTCATTCATTTGTCAGAGCCCTGAGTCCCTGTGTAAGCTCTCATGTTGAATTACTAAAGACAAACAGGCTGTTCACTTTGCATGTGAAGTTTCACTTTATAAGGGAATTTTCCCCAGGGCTTAGTGAATAAGGAAATTCCCTTGCAAAGTAAACAGCCTATCTGCCTATAGTATATCAACCCCTCTGTGTCAGAGTTAACACAGGGTAATGCCTTTCTCCTTTTCCCATGTGACAAGTATTTAAGCCTGGAGATTGGCTAATCAGACCTGATCTCTGAATTCTTCTAGTAAGGGAAGATGGTCACATGATTTCCTCACACCTGTAAAAATCTCGAGTGTTGGGCAGCGTGCAAAACATGAATATAAGTGTTGAGATATGGGGGAACAATGTAAGTAGGTCAAGAGGATGGGCTTCAAGAGTTGGTCATTTTGTTTGAACTGGCAACAGAAGGTTACACAACTGTTCCAGATAGTATAATAAAACTACCAAAATTTCCTGTATAGTCACTACAACAAACATCTATCAAACCAGGGACAATTCCTAACTTGTGTACAACAAAACTGAAAATAAACGAGCTTCCTGGATGGATGGGATCAATGCACGCAACACTTAGGCCCCTTTCACATGTACAGATCTCATTAGGATCCGTACATGTCTCATCCGCTTGCTCAACGGTGATCGCTCCGTTGATCCCCGCTGAGCCGGCAGATGACAGGGTGGTCCCCGCACACTGTGCAGGGACCGCCCTGTCAGATCTCCGCTCTCCTCTATGGGGGGATCGGATGAACATGGACCGTCTGTCCGTGTTCACCCGATCCGCTCTGCAGACTGATGGAAAAGTAAGATTTTCCTCTGTCTGCAGAATGGGAGCATAACGGGGACCGATGAGATCGGATGTTCATCCGCTGACACCCGCTATCTCATAGGGATACATGTATGTCCCTTTTTCATCCGTAAATGGATGGATGAAAAAGCGGACATACGGCCTGCAAGTGTGAAAGGGCCCTTACTACTTGGCATTGTGGTATTGGCTTTCACAAATATATATACACACACTATATCTCACAAAAGTGAGTACACCCTCACATTTTTGTAAAAAATTTATTATATCATTTCATGACACTTTGCTGCAATGTAAAGTAGTGAGTGTACAACTTGTATAACAGTGTAATTTTGCTATCCCCTCAAAATAATTCAACACACAGCCATTAATGTCTTAACCGCTGGCAACAAAAGTACACCCCTAAGTTCTCAGGTGTGAATGGGGAGCAGGTGTGTTAAATTTGGTGTTCTCGCTCTAACTCTTTCACTTTTGTGAGATATTGTGTGTAATATATTTTAGCATTGGTTCAATAAGAATTTACTAAAACCAGTGGAGATTGTAAAGTAAAAGGTATCATGGCTAATGCCCGGTACACACAATGAGATTGTCGGACGAATGATCGTCAGTTTTTTTTGCATGCCAATCTCAGATCGAATCTGATGAGTTTGCTAAAGTCACGAAAATTAGCGTACGACAAAATAAAAATTCAGAAGTGATTTCACGTGTCGTAATGCATCTGTATTGCATTTTCGAACAGCTATACTAATTAAACAAAAATCGTACAAATCGAAAAAAAAAATGTCTGATCAAATAATATTGGGTGAACTGTCCTGATCGGCTCTCAAAAGCTCTGTACTAACCATCACATTATTGTATGATCGCTCCGAAATCTGTATTCTTCATACGATTTTCTGATCATGTGTACCGGGCATAAGAAACGTTTTTTTGGGTGTGTGCGTGTAAGCTCTTCCTCTTAAAGGAGAAGTATGGCCAAAGTTATTTGGCTCATACTTCTATGGATCACAGGAGTGCAGCTCGTTCTGCACTCCTGTGATCCATTTTCAGCCGACAGCAGGCTAAAAGCAAACTGTTCAAGAAAAAGAAAACTGTGAGCGCAAACACTAATGTGCATATACAAATACAACAGGCGATATATGAACAATAAAAGTTCATCAGTCCATTGGAAATAATAAAATACAATTTCTAAGAAGGGAACTGTTAAAAAAAATAACAGTTCTAAGCTGTCTTTAGAGAAAAGCAGACTCTGCAAGTATATGAGAAGTGTAATATGTTGGGTACAATTTATTGATTCAGTAATGCACTTACAGGAAGTAGATTAAAAACAGGCTCATCTGTATCCATTGATCAATGCAGTCCGATCTCTGAAGCATAACGTCCACGGGTAGCTTCCTGGTGGCCACAGGACGGACTGCTGCTACCTGTGGACATTATGCTTCAGAGACCGGACTGCATCGATCGATGGATACAGATGAGCCTGTTTTTAATCTACTTCCTGTAAGTGCATTACTTACTGAATCAATAAATTGTACCTAACATATTACACTTAGGTGGCGCCCATCCGAGGTCTGAAGGTGCAGGAATTGGGGCCGATCCGAGGTCTGAAGGTGCAGGAATTGGGGCCGATCCGAGGTCTGAAGGTGCAGGAATTGGGGACGATCCGAGGTCTGAAGGTGCAGGAATTGGGGCCGATCCGAGGTCTGAAGGTGCAGGAATTTGGGTCGATCCGAGGTCTGAAGGTGCAGGAATTTGGGTCGATCCGAGGTCTGAAGGTGCAGGAATTTGGGCCGATCCGAGGTCTGAAGGTGCAAGAATTGGGGCCGATCCGAGGTCTGAAAGTGCAGGAATTTGGGTCGATCCGAGGTCTGAAGGTGCAGGAATTTGGGCCGATCCGAGGTCTGAAGGTGCAGGAATTGGGGCCGATCCGAGGTCTGAAGGTGCAGGAATTGGGGCCGATCCGAGGTCTGAAGGTGCAGGAATTTGGGTCGATCCGAGGTCTGAAGGTGCAAACCCTGCACCTTCAGGTCACAGATCAGCCCCAGTTTTGAACCTTTAGGCCTCGTACACACGACCGGACATGTCCGCTGAAACTGGTCCACGGACCAGTTTCAGAGGACAGATCCGATCATGTGTACAGGCTAGCGGACAGATATCCAGCGGACAAAAGTTTCTTAGCATGCTAAGAAACTTGTCCGCTGGAGAGCTGTCCGTCGGACATGTCCGCTGGTTAGTACGTCTAACCAGCGGACCCCGAAATCCCACGCATGCGTCTAATTGATTCGACGCATGCGTGGAAGCATTGAACTTGCGCGCTAGAGAACGTCGGTGTTGTCTACGTCACCACATTCTCTGTCCGCGGGGATTGACACCAAGAATAGGGCACTATTCCTCCCAATGATACCAACAATGGGGCACTATTCCTCCCAATGATACCAACAATGGGGCACTATTCCTCCCCCTAATACCAAATATGTTTACACCAACTGATGCTAGGAAAATTTCCACTCCTGCTGGACACAGTCCGTACCCCCTAAAGTCTGAAGGACATTAAACTTGCCTTTTGCTTAGAGAGTTTGGAGACCCCTGATTCTAGTGCGCAGTCAGTTACAGCCTATTGAAATAGCGTTTTTGTCTGTCAATAAAAAAACGTGCCGCAGATTGCTAACCCCTTTTATACATCTTAATGAATTATGCACACTGCTGCTGTTAAACTCATGTTTTTGTACGTTTTTTTTGGGGGGGGGGTTTTATCTGCCTTTAAATTCCCTGTTATCCTGTGTCCATTTACACATGAAAGTTTTCAGTAATTTAGTAGCAGGGGAGTTTATAGGCTGTTTTCTGAACGCCTTAAAATCGCATTGAGGAGCAGGAATTATGACCACAAAAAACGCTGAATGCTGTTAAACGCGCATAAACAATCATACATGTGCATAAACTTTAGGCACGTTTAGCACTTCAGCATTTATTTATTTCAATGGCCAGAATCAATAAAAATTGATTTATTTAAATAAATAAACTTGCAAACTCCAAACTCTGCTAAACTCACCTATTTTTTTTTAAAAAATGCAGCTTAGGTGAGTTTATAACGCTGATTTTCTCCTGTCAGGATAAACAGCATTTAAAAAAAAAAACAGTGTGCATGAGGCCTTAAAGGAGAAGTCCAGCCAAAGCTCATTTGGTTGGCTTCTCCTATGGATCACAGGAGTGGAATTCTGCACTCCTGTGACCGTTCACAGATTTCAGTCCAGGCACCGCACCATCCCGACTTGAGGTCAACCGATATATCGGTCCACCAATATTTTGCCTTTTTAAAGAAATCGACATCGGGCGATTATTATGTAAAAAAATGCTGATTGTGAGGGATCTGAGGCAGGGGCGTGCTGGGGGGAATCAGGGGATGAATGGATCTGTCTTTGGCCAGGTGAGGGGACGGAACGGAGCCAGGAGCACTATACTGGTGGGCACTGATGAGGTGTCAGTGAATAACATTTTTGAGCTGTACTGGTAGGCACTGATGAGCTGTACTGGTGGGCACTGATGAGCTGCACTGGTGGGCACTGGTGAGATGGCACTGATGGACACTGATAGGCTGCACTGGTAGGCACTAATGAGGTGGCACTGGTGAACACTAATGAGGTGGCACTGACAGGATGAACTGGTGGGCACTAATAAGGTGGCACTGATAGACACTGATAGGCTCCACTGGTGGGCACTAATAAGGTGGCACTGATGGGCTGCGCTGGTGGGTTCTAATGAGGTTGCACTGACAGGCTGCACTGGTAAGCACTAATGCACACTGATAGGCTGCACTGGTGAGCACTAATGAGGTGGCACTGGTGGGCACTGATGGGCTGCACTGGTGGGTACTGATGAGGTTGCACTGACAGGCTGCACTGGTGGGCACTAATGGATACTGATGGGCTGCACCGGTGGGCACTGATGTGGCACTGACAAGCTGAACTGGTGGGCACTGATGAGGTGGCACTGATGGACACTAATAGGCTGCACCCCACCTCTCCACCCTAAACAATAACCTCCTCCCCACCTCTCCACCCTAGATTTTCTGAGACGAAGGAAACAAATAAAAATTGGCCTAAAATATCAGCAACATATATCAGCCGCCCGATTTCTAAATATCGACATCGGCCAGAGAAAAACCCATATCGGTCGACATCTAATCCCGACAATGGAGTCTGAATCTGCCAGGTGCCTAGACTGACACCCCACTCAGCCTCTCGGTGAGCCGCTGAGAGCCTGAGATGGCCGCTCCCCACCCCTCCACAGCTCAGCGCTCTATTGAGCAAGGGGGGAGAAGAGCAGAGAACTGTGACTCACAGTCTGTAAGCTCTCTGTTCACGGAGCTATGAAAACCGAGTGATCGGCGGTGTTCGATTGCTCGGTTTTCAGTGTAGAGGCACCGGGGGACAGATGTAGCATTGAACCCTGACTATGTCTGTGTATATATACATTTGTGTATGTAAACTATAATGTACACTATGGGGCTGATTTACCAAGCCTTTACTACATGACTCATGGAGTAAAAGCAGGAGTAGCAGCCGTTTTGACATTTACTAAAGAAATACACTGCTAGTGCAGTGTATTTCCCTAGTTACTAATGTGCTCCGTGCGCCCAGGAGAGGGTGCATTGTGCACCAGTACAGACACGGCACATTGAACTGTAAATTGCGGGTGTTTGGGCAGGAGTTTATTAGGGGGGGAGGTGGGGGGATGCAGGGGAAGTGAAGTGACATGTGTTTGAATGTGTTTGGCGGGCCGAATTGAAAGGGAAAGTGTTTTTTGAAAAACGCTTGCACAGTGCGCCTGAACCTCGGGAGGTTCATTTGCATACTGGGCATGCGCAGAGAGAAATTTTGGCGCTTCCTGTGCGCCTTGTCAGTACGCCGTGAAAATCTTGGTAAATACCAAGCGGCGTACCCGTGAATGCGCTGCGTGACGCGGCGCAAGGGAATCTCCGAGCTGTTTTCAGCCATGAAGGGGAACTCCGCGCCAAATTTCAAACTTGAAATCGGCGCGGGTCCCCCTTCAGGGCTACATTAGGCTCTTAGGCTTGGTCCGGAACGTGAGAGGTTAAACCCGCGCCGATTCGGCGCGGGGGTCCCCCCCCCAGATCCAAACCAAGCCCTCATCCCAAGCACGCAGTCTGGCCCGGACAGGAATGGGGGTGGGGACGAGCGAGCCGTACCAGACCGCATGCCCTCAACATGGGGGAGTGTGTGCTGTGGGGGAGGGGGGCACTGCCCCCCCACCCCACAGCACTCTTGCCCCCATGGCGATAGGGACAAGAGCCTCTTCCCGACAACCCTTGCCATTGGTTGTCGGGGTATGCGGGCGGGGCTAATCGGAATCTGCGAGCTCCCTTTAATAAGGGGGCCCCCAGATACCGGCCCCCCACCCTATGTGAATGAGTGTGGGGTACATCGTACCTCTACCCATTCACATGGGGGAAAGTGTAAAGTAAAATAAAACACCACACAGAATAAAATATTTTATTAATCTGCTCCGGAGCACCCCCTTTCTTAATTTAGCTCTCTTACAAGGGGGGGTTTCTTCTCTCCCGATCTTCTGCCGGGACCCTGGGCTTCGGTGATTTCTGCCGGGGGAGGGCGCCATCCCTCGGTCCTCTCCGGAGCCTTCCGCCGGATGCCCCCACCCCATTTAAGCTCTTTTACATTAGGGGGGGGCATCCGGACTTCGGGGTCTTCTACCGGGGGATGGCGCCTATCCCCCGGTCTTTCCGGTGCCTTCCGCCAGGGTTCCGGTCTTCCTGGTCTTCTGCCGGGGGTGCGCCAACTCCCAGGTCTTTTCTCTTCTGTCTTCTCTCTTCCTTCTTCTGCCTGGCTCCCCCGCGGAGCCAGGGCTTGTCTGCGCTGTCCTCTCCCTTCTCTTCCATTGGATGTTGACACGACGAGGTTCCGCGCTGACATGCCGTGTCAGCGGCGGGCATCGACTTATATAGGGTAATGCCACCATGTGACCTCAACCCATGTGACATCACATTCCCATCATGCCCAGGGAATGTGATGTCACATGGGTTGAGGTCACATGGTGGCATTGCCCTATATAAGTCCATGCCCGCCGCTGACACGGCATTCCAGCGCTGGACCTCGTCGTGTCAACATCCAATGGAAGAGAAGGGAGAGGACAGCGCAGACAAGCCCTGTGCTCCGCGGAGGAGACAGGCAGAAGGAAGAGAGAAGAAAGAAGACGGAAGAAAGCCCTGGCTCCGCGGGAGAGCCAGGCAGAAGAGGGAGCAGAGAAGACAGAAGAGAAAAGACCTGGGAGTTGGCGCACCCCCGGCAGAAGACCAGGAAGACCGGAACCCTGGCGGAAGGCCCCGGAAAGACCGGGGGATAGGCGCCATCCCCCGGCAGAAGACCCTGAAGTCCGGATGCCCCCCCCTAATGTAAAAGAGCTTAAATGGGGTGGGGGCATCCGGCGGAAGGCTCCGGAGAGGACCGAGGGATGGCGCCCTCCCCCGGCAGAAATCACCGAAGCCCAGGGTCCCGGCGGAAGATCGGGAGAGAAGAAACCCCCCCTTGTAAGAGAGCTAAAGAAGAAAGGGGGGGCTCCGGAGCAGATTAATAAAATATTTTATTCTGTGTGGTGTTTTATTTTACTTTACACTTTCCCCCATGTGAATGGGTAGAGGTACGATGTACCCCATACTCATTCACATAGGGTGGGGGGCCGGAATCTGGGGGCCCCTTTATTAAAGGGGCCTCTCAGATTCTGATAAGCCCTCCGCCCGCATACCCCGACAACCAACGGCCAGGGTTGTCGGGAAGAGGCTCTTGTCCCTATCGACATGGGGACAAGAGTGCTTTGGGGTGGGGGGGCAGTGCCCCCCTCCCCCACAGCACACACTCCCCCATGTTGAGGGCATGTGGTCTGGTACGGCTCAGGAGGGGGGGGGGCGCTCGCTCGTCCCCACCCCCATTCCTGTCTGGCCAGACTGCGTGCCTGGGATAAGAGCTTGGTCTGGATCTTGGGGGGGACGACCCCACGCTGTTTTTTTTGCGCGGGTTTAACCCCTTATGTTCCAGACCAAGCCTAAGAGCCTGGTATGCACCTGGAGGGAACCCACTTTATTTATTTTTTTGGGTCTGGAGTTCCCCTTCATGAACAGCGATCTGTCATTTACCCATGTCAGTCCCACCCCCCCTTCAGTTAGAACACACCCAGGGAACATATTTAACCCCTCCCTCGCACCTAGTGTTAACCCCTTCCCTGCCAGTGGCATTTTTATAGTAAGCAATGCATTTTTACAGCACTGATCGCTAGAAAAATGCCAATGGTTCCAAAAAAGTGTCCGATGTGTCCGCCATAATGTCGCAGTACCGATAAAAATCGCTGATCGCCGCAATAACTAGTTAAAACAAAAAAAAGCCATATTTTGTAGACGCTATAACTTTTGCCAAAACCAAACACTAAACGCTATTTGCGATTTTTTGGAACCAAAAAGATGTAGAATACGTATCGGCCTAAACTGAGGTTTTTTTTATTTTTTAGAATATATATTTTTGGGGATATTTATTAGAGCAAAAAGTAAAAATAATTCTTTATTTTTTAAAATTGTCGCTCTATTTTTGGTTAGAGCTCTAAAAAAAAAAAAAAAAACGCAGAAGTGATCAAATACCACCAAAATAAAGCTCTCTTTGTGGGGAAAAAAAAAGGTTGCCAATTTGGTTTGGGAGCCACGTCGCACGACTGCGCAATTGTCAGTTAAAGCGACGCCGTGCCGAATCACAAAAACTGGCCCGGTCATTGACCAGCAATATGGTCCGGGGCTCAAGTGGTTAAAAATTAACAAAACACTAAAGTTAGCCCAATTTCTGGGGATAATGTGAAAGATGATGTTACACCGAGTAAATAGATACCTTACATGTCACGCTTTACTATTGGAAACACTCCTGGCAATGGGGCCAAAATTCATTCCGTGAATATCCCCATAGGCGACCTTTTTCTTTTTTTTTCAGGTTACCAGTTTATAGTTACAAAGAAGGTCTAGTGGTAAAAGTATTGCTCTCGCTCTAACGCACGCGTCAATACCTCACATGTGTGGTTTGAACGATGTTTATATATGTGGGCGGGACTTGCGTAAGTCCCGCCCACATATGTAAACATCGTTCAAACCACACATGTGAGGTATTGACGCGTGCGTTAGAGCGAGAGCAATACTTTTACCACTAGACCTTCTTTGTAACTATAAACTGGTAACCTGGAAAAAAAGAAAAAGGTCGCCTATGGGGATATTCACGGAATGAATTTTGGCCCCATTGCCAGGAGTGTTTCCAATAGTAAAGCGTGACATGTAAGGTATCTATTTACTCGGTGTAACATCATCTTTCACATTATCCCCAGAAATTGGGCTAACTTTAGTGTTTTGTTAATTTTTAACCACTTGAGCCCCGGACCATATTGCTGGTCAATGACCGGGCCAGGCTGGAAAGCATGAGATCAGGGAAAAAAAAAAAAAAAAAACTCTCATGCCATTGCAGCTTTGTTCCTACATGTGTGATGAACTGAGTCTGCTCAAACACTTAGAAAAAATCCTTTCTTTTTAAAAGGTGAAAATCACTTGGATGGTCATAGAGCGTGGGTTGGGTTAATTAACCAGGTGTAAGCTCACCCACACTAGAGACTGCAATTTGTTCATGTGATTTCAATTGCTTCATTACTAGCACATGTTATAAAAACCGTGCATCGATCAGTCCTCAGCTGCCCTCATAGGGGCAGGCAGAAATGCTGTTGCGGAACACAAATGTGGTTTGTTGCATGGGTTTTTATTTTGCCAATGGTTTTTGTTTATTTTTAAATGATGTTCACTTTGATGTATTTGTCTCTGTGGCCTTATTTTATGACAAAATTGTGAAGATGTTGCGACTTTAAATCTGTTTATTTTGAGTTTTGAAATGTATTTTTGTTTGTGTGTGTTTGTTTGTTTTTTTTGCTTTCCTTGTTTTGTTGACCAATAAAAATTACTTTAAAATTTTGAAGTTTGTTTTTTGTTACTTTTTCATGCAACATATTTTGACAGCTGCAGCTGAACTAGGTTAGGGCCTAACAAATTAGGTGTGATTTTTGTCTAAGCTTCTTTCCTGGTGTGTAATCATGAAATGTGGGGGGGGGGGGGGGGCATTGGTGGACAGGCTTGAAGTGCTGATTTACAGCACTGTGCTTAAATCTAGGGCAAGGCAATCCTATTCTAATTGTGGGTGTTTGAGGGAAGCCAAGTGAGTGTTAGAACCCCTGCTTGTGTTTTTTTTTTGGGGGTTGAGCTTTGTGTCCCTTTTTCTTAAAATTGGCTTCACTTCCTGTCGCACAGCTGAACAGGAAGTGAGGTTAAAACCCTACCAGTGTCTTTTCTTGGGGACACAGGTCAATCTAACTAGTGTCCCCATTAAGCAAATTGCACTCCAGCACTGCTGTGTACACCCCAAATCATGGGTCTTCAAACTACGGCCCTCCAGTTGTTCAGGAACTACAATTCCCATCATGCCTAGTCATGTCTGTGAATGTCAGTGCATTACAAGGCCTCATGGGATGTGTAGTTCTACAACAGCTGGAGGGCCGTAGTTTGAGGATCCCTGCCCCAAATGATTATTTAGTTTGGGGTTTAGTAAAGGCAAAGCCACTCTGCAGTACAAGCATAGTTGCTGAAAATCAGAGAGGAAGCACTGATGGTTTTAACATCCAATCCTGTAGAAGCAAAGTTGTTTTGTTTTCTTCCTTGCTTTGCACTTGTAGTGCAAAGTGGATTTGCCTTTAGTAAATGGACCCCAAAGTCCAAGATTCCTAATAATTTGGGGTGTACACTGCAAAATGCTAGAGTGCAATTTACATAATGGGAAACTATTTAGATTGATCTCTGTGTCCCCAAGAAAAGATATTAGTAAGGTTTTACCCTCACTTCCTGTTTGGCTATGTGACAGGAAGTGAATGAATTTGAATTAGAAAGGGTGAAGACACCTCACAAATGTTGTCACTATCAGGGGTGCAGACATCCCCAAAAAAATTAGCAGATAATACTTATTTGCAAATTAATAATTTTTTAGTTAACATTGGGTGGGGTGCTCTAACACACACATTACTACATATTAGCAACGCTGTATCCTGGCCTATTGGCATGGTTATATTTTCTTAGGGCTCTCAATAAAACTCTATGAAATTTGTGCTTAAACTAGAACCAGGGGCGGACTGACAACTCATGGGGCCCCCCGGGCAATAGAAGAGTATGGGGCCCCTCTGGCTTACAGATGGCCACCACGCCAGGAGGTAGTGCAGAGGCGGGCAGCTAAAATCTTGGGATATTCACATTAAAAGCATGTCATTTTCGGACATATCAGGGACAGATCTAAAAAAAACACAGATTTTTACATACTGTCCCTGGTTTTACTGAGCCTGGCAACCAGGATAGGGCCCCCTAGTGGCATGGGGCCCTCGGGCAGTGCCCGAGTGACTCAATGGTCAGTCCGCCCCTGACTAGAACTATAATCAACACGTTTTATTTTCTTTAATTTGGGATAGAGTGAGGGAGGGTTATAGGCCCTGTCAGTTTATTTTGTATTATCTGTGTCCAATTGGGGAGATTTGCCTTCACTTCCTGCCCCATAGCCAAACAGGAAGTGAGAGAAAAACTATGCAAATCAACCACTTCCCGCCCAGCCTATGGCCGATTTACGTCCGGGAAGTGGTTACACAATCCTGACAGGACGTCCTGCAGGATTTCATGCCGCGCGCGCCTGTGGGGGCACGCAGCGCGGCGATCGGTGATGCGGGGTGTCAGTCTGACACCCTGCATCTCCGATCTCGGTAAAGAGTCTCTCACGGAGACTCTTTACCACGTGATCAGCCGTGTCCAATCACGGCTGATCACGATGTAAACAGGAAGAGCCATCGATGGCTCTTCCTCACTCACGTCTGACAGACGCGAGTATAGGAGAGCCGATCGGCGGCTCTCCTGACAGGGGGCGTTCGCGCTGATTGTTTATCAGCGCAGCCCCCCCTCGGATCACCACACTGGACCACCAGGGATGCCCACCCTGGACCACCAGGGTGGGCAAAAAAAAAAATATGGAAAAAAAACAAAAAGCATTAAAAAAAAAAGAAAAAAAGATGCCAATCAGTGCCCACAAATGGGCACTGACTGGCAACCTGGGAAAATCAGTGCCACCCCACAGTGTCCATCAGTGCCACCCCACAGTGCCCATCCATGCACAGTGCCCACCTATCAGTGCCCACCCATAAGTATCCATCAGTGCCACCCATAAGTGCCACCCATGAGTGCCCATCTGTGCCGCCCATGAGTGCCCATCAGTGCCGCCTATGAGTGCCCATCAGTGCCGCATACCAGCGCCGCCAATCAATGCCACCTCATCTGTGCCCGTCAGTACTACCTCATCGATGTCCATTAGTGCCATCTCATCGGTGCCCATCAGTGCCGCCATATCAGTGCCCGTAATTGAAAGAGAAAAACTTTGCAGTCTTTTTTTAGTTGTTGCGCAAAAAAAAAATCGCAGAGGTGATCAAATACCAACAAAAGAAAGCTCTATTTGTGGGGGAAAAAGGACGCCAATTTTGTTTGGGTACAGTGTTGTATGACCGCGCAATTGCCATTCAAAGTGCGACAGTGCTGAAAGCTGAAAATTGGCTTGGGCGGGAAGGTGCGTAAGTGCCTGGTATGGAAGTGGTTAAGGGAATCCAGTGCCCCCCTCCCCCCCAGAACTAGTGTGTGGGTCCCCTGAAAATTCCTGGGCGGGTCATACAAAAACAGGGTGTGACCTTGACAGGAAGGGGTGGGTCATTTTTCTATTAGGAGGTGCAGATATGTAGTCAGGCCTAGGGCAGAACAAAACCTAAATATACTACTGCATATTAGGGCTTATTTAGACCGGATCCGATTTACAGCGTGTTTTTATATTGTGGGAGGAAACCCACGCAGGACAGGGAGAACATGCAAACTCCAGGCAGATGGTGTCACGGGTGGGATTCGAACCAACGACTCTTTTGCTGCTAGGTCAAAGTGCTATACACTACACCACTGTGCTGAACGAACATGATTGCAGCTGAAAGCATGAGATCTTTATTTTTTTTCCAATACCATGCTTTCCAGCCTTATTGACCCCGCCTCTCTCCATAAAGAGGACCTGTCACACACTAGTCCTATTACAAGGGATGTTTACATTCCTTGTAATAGGAAGAAAAGTGATCCAAAATCAAAAAAAGTGTCAAAAAAGTGCAAGAAGAAAAATATGAGGTAAAAAAAACAAACAAAAAAATAAAATAACGCCCCTGTCCCTAGAAGCTCGCACTCAGAAGCGAATATGCATGTAAGTCCCGCCCACATATGTAAACACCATTAAAACCACACATGTGAGGTATTGACGCGTACATTAGAGCGAGAGCAATAATTCTAGCCCTAGACCTCCTCTGTAACTCTGAACTGGTCACCTGTAAAAAAAAAAACAAGCATCGCCTATGGATATTTTTATGTCCCGAAGTTTGGCGCCATTCCATGAGTGTGTACAATATTAAAGCGTGACAAGTTAGGTATCTATTTACTCGGTGTAACATCATCTTTAACATTATCCATAAAAATTGGGCTAACTTTACTGTTTTTTTTTTTTTAATTCATGAACCGTGTTTTTTTTTTGGGCCAAAAAAAAAAGGCGTTAGAAAAATGATTGCGCAAATACCGTTGGAAATCAAATAAAAAATGACCGCCACTTTATTCCCTAGGGTGTCTGCTAAAAAATTATATATAATGTTTGGGGGGTCCTGATTAATTTCCCAGGAACAAAATATAATTTTTACATGAAGGAGAGAAGTGCCAGAATAGGCGCGGTATGGAAGTGGTTAAAGTGAAATAATAAAAGTGAAATATTCCTTTAAATTTCATACAGGGGGGGGAGGGGGGGTACACGCATGTTTCCCGTGCTTAGAACTGTCCCTGTACAAGATGTCATTTCTGAAGTGAAACAAAAAAAAGGAAGTTTAAAGTACTCATGGCTATAAAGAATACAGTCATTGCTCATTAAAAATAATAAAAAAAAAAAATGGGGGTCCCTCCAAATTAAATTACCAGGCCCTTCAGGTCTGGAATGGATATTAAGGGGAACCCCGCCGTAAAAAACCCCCAAAAAAATGGCGTGGGGTTCCCCCAAATATCCATACCAGACCCTTCAGGTCTGGTGTGGATTTTAAGGGGAACTCCACCCCAAATTGAAAATAAATGGCGTGGAGTCCCCCTAAAAATCCACACCAGACCCTTATCCGAGCACGTTGACCTGGCCGGCCGCAGAAAAGAGGGGGGGACAGAGTGCGGCCCCCCCCCTCTCCTGAACCGCACCAGGCCACATGCCCTCAACATGGGGAGGATGTCCCCATGTTGATGGGGACAAGGGCCTCATCCCCACAACCCTTGCCCGGTGGTTGTGGGGGTCTGCGGGCGGGGGGCTTATCAGAATCTGGAAGACCCCTTTAACAAAGGGGACCCCCAGATCCTGCCCCCCCCCCTATGTGAAATGGTAATGGGGTACATTGTACCTCTACCATTTCACCCCAAAAAAAATGGCAAAAGTGATAAAAATGACAGTAGCCGGTTTTTGACAAATCTTTTAATAAAATCTTCTTTTCTTCTTTCGTTCGGGTTTCTTCCGTTGCTTCTTTCTTGGGTCTTCTCGTCCACATCTTGCCCGACGTGTTCTTCTATCTTCTCCGTCCGTCCTTCAGCCTCCTGGTCCCGCATCTTGCCCGTTGTCTTCTCCTGTCTTCTTCTCCGTCCGTCCGCCAGCCTTCTCGTCCACATCTTTTTCTTCCCCGGACCCAGCGTTTGAATTTGATTTGGCCGCCGTGTTCCCGCTCCTGGGACCCGCCCCCCTCTGACGCCACAGGTAAACTCATATGAAAGTCCGCGTGTGGCATATGTGCATCAGAGGGGGGCGGGGTCACATGAGTGTGACACGGCGGGAACTTCAATTGGAAGCGGCGGCATTTTCTTCTCCGGGCGGCGCGTTTGAAATTGAATTCCCCCGCCGTGTGACGCTCTGTGACCCCGCCCCCCTCTGACGCACATGACCTTCTAAGGAGTTTACTTGTGGCGTCAGAGGGGGCGGGTCCCAGGAGCGCAACACGGCGGCCAAATCAAATTCAAACGCTGGGTCCGGGGAAGAAAAACATGTGGACGAGAAGGCTGGCGGACCGAGAAGAAGACCGGAGAAGACACAAGATGCGGACGAGGAGGCTGGCGGACGGAGAAGAAGACAGGAGAAGATGTCGGGCAAGATGCGGGACCAGAAGGCTGAAGGACGGACGGAGAAGATAGAAGAACACGTCGGGCAAGATGTGGACGAGAAGACCCAAGAAATAAGCAGCGGAAGAAACCCGAAGGAAAGAAGAAAAGAAGATTTTATTAAAAGATTTGTCAAAAACCGGCTACTGTCATTTTTAACACTTTTGACATTTTTTTTGGGGTGAAATGGTAGAGGTACAATGTACCCCATTACCATTTCACATAGGGGGGGGCAGGATCTGGGGGTCCCCTTTGTTAAAGGGGTCTTCCAGATTCTGATAAGCCCCCCGCCCGCAGACCCCCACAACCACCGGGCAAGGGTTGTGGGGATGAGGCCCTTGTCCCCATCAACATGGGGACATCCTCCCCATGTTGAGGTCATGTGGCCTGGTGCGGTTCAGGAGAGGGGGGGGCCGCACTCTATCCCCCCCTCTTTTCTGCGGCCGGCCAGGTCAACGTGCTCGGATAAGGGTCTGGTGTGGATTTTTAGGGGGACTCCACGCCATTTTTTTTTTAAATTTGGGGTGGAGTTCCCCTTAAAATCCACACCAGACCTGAAGGGCCTGGAATGGATATTTGCCGGGAACCGCACGTCTTTTTTTTTTTTGTTTTTTACGGCGGGGTTCCCCTTAATATCCATTCCAGACCTGAAGGGCCTGGTAATTTAATTTGGGGGAACCCCTACACATTTTTTTTTTTTGGTTTTATGAATGAATCCTTTTAGAATTGTCAGAGCCGACAATTCATTATAGCCGCGTGTGAATTTTTAAATGACTTTTTTCCTTCTGAATGTCATTTTGTGCAGGGGCAGCTCTAAGTGCGGGAAAAATGCGCTATTTCACATGCTGACATTACACCCCCCCTAGGTACGAAATTTAAAGGAATATTTCACTTTTATTGTTTCACTTTAAGAATTATTAATTTCACTGCTCCCGAAAAAACGGCCGTTTTAAAAAATAAAAAAAACATTGATACATGTTCCCTGGGGCAGGACTGAGGTCCCCAAACACTTTTTAGGACAAAACTTGCAGATTAGCCTTTAAAATGAACACTTTTGATTTCTCCCATAGACTTCTATAGGGAGTTCGGCGCGGCTTTACATATTACTTTCAATGCGCCGGCTGCTACGCTGGTTCATGCGCCTAATTAAGCCTCCACCCGGCGCACTAATTAAGGCATGAACCAGCGCAGCGCACAGAGCATAGTAAATCAGCCCCCGTGTGTATATGTACACTATAATTTACACTATGTGTGTGTGTGTATATTTGTACACTATGTGTGTGTGTATATGTACACTATAATGTACACTGTGTGTGTGTGTGTACTCTATAAGTGTGTATGTATACACTATATTTGTGTATGTATAGTAAGTCCTGCACACCCCTCCCACCACATACTGAACACAACAACATGGAGTGCAGGCAGCACAGGGACACTGCCTACCTTCCTCGGCTTCACTGACTGGACTGGGCCTTCCATTGGTGACACACAGCAGAAGGAGAACCCATGGGAGCAGGAACACAATAACCGCTGCCATAACTGTTCACAGAAAATGTGCGAAGAACGGCCACTTCATAGGACCGAATGGTCCTTCCAGTACAAGGAAACGTTCTCTAGGACGGGCTCCTGACACGTCTGACTCACAGATCCAGTAAGATCCTCCCCTCATCCCTTACCACAGTCACCAGGCTCAGGGGGAGGGAGGGGCACTCACTACTGTACAGTTTAGGCACATTACGCCACACTTCCCCTTTCCTGACTAGACCTCCCTCTATACACACTGTATAACAAATCTTGGACTTGTAGTCCTACACACACTGTATAACAACGCTGGGACTTGTAGTCCTACACACTACAACAGCTTGGACTTGTAGTCCTACACACACTGTATAACAACGCTGGGACTTGTAGTCCTACACACACTAACAGCTGGGACTTGTAGTCCTACACACACCAACAGCTGGGACTTGTAGTCCTACACACACCAACAGCTGGGACTTGTAGTCCTACACACACTGAGTAACAAAGCTGGGACTTGTAGTCTTACACACACTTAGGCCTCATGTACACTACTGCTGTTAAACGTGCATTCAGAGGCAGTTGGATGCTTTTTTCAACTGCCCCTGAACACATTCAATGTTATCTTATGTGTACATGTACACAGTCTCGTTTACAGTCGTTTTTAGGCAGTTGCTTTTTAACAGCGTTTACTTGAAAGCAAAAAAAATGAGTTCAGACGCCGGAGATTTCCAAGTTTCAGATGCCATCGGCTAAACTTGGTACCAGCTTTTAGCCGCGTTTACCTTTTATAGGCGTTTTTTATTTTTGGCCATTTAAAAAATATATATATATATATATATATATATATATATTTAAAAAAGCTTCTAAATGCAAACACAGCAAAATGCCGCTAAACGTGGCATGTAAATGTGGCAAAACGGGCGTTTTAAACGTGGATTACTATCTGTCAAGTTTAATCCTTTAGAAGCAGTTGTAAAAACGTCCCGTGTACATGGAGCCTAAGGCTACTTTCACACCGAGGCGTCGCAAATTTTTGCAGCGCTTTACCGTCTTTTTTGCGGCGCTTTTCGTCTGCTAGCGGGCCTCTTTTAACCCCCGCTATAAGCTGGAAAAGGGTTCAAAATTGATCGGGTCGGCAGTGCTGCCCATTGATTTCAATGGGCAGGGGCGCTTTAGGAGCAGTGTATACACCGCTCCTACAGTGCTGCAAAGATGCGTCTCGCAGAACCTTTTTTTACCATCCTGCCAGCGCACCGCTCCAGTGTGAAAGCCCGAGGGCTTTCACACTGGAGTGAGAGGAGAGGCTCTTTACAGTGGCTATGCAGGCGCTATTTTTAGCGCCATAGCTCCTGTAAAGCGCCTCAGTGTGAAAGCAGCCAAACAGCTGGGACTTGTAGTTCTATAAACAATGAATAACAGAGATAGAACTTGTAGTCCTACACACACACACACACCGAACAACAATGATGGGACTTGTAGTCCTGCACACACTGAACAACAATGCTGGGAGTGGGACGTGTAGTCCTAAACAAAATGAATAACAAGAACTCAGATTAAAGACTATTAATTGTGCAGCACAACAAACCAAACACAAAACTAAATAAGTGTCCATAAATAGTTTTTTTTTACTAAAATACTATGTATAATATTCAATAATGGTGGAATCCTCTTCCTAACAATTGCCCAGATATTCATTTATTTATTTCAGGTACTTATATAGCGCCGTCAATTTACGCAGAGCTTTACATATATATATAGCTTTACTTATGTATTATACATTCACATCAGTACTTATCCTTAAAGGGGAGTTCCAGCCATTTGTATGTTTATTAAAAGTCAGCAGCAACAAAAAGTGTAGCTGCTGGCTTTTAATAAACAGACACTTACCTGCTCCAGCGACGCGCCGGCCGGGGCTCCGCTCCTCACCCCCCCTCCCCGGCCGGCGTCTTCATTCTCAGTGTGGGCACCCGGCCGTGACAGCTTTCGGCTTCACGGCCGGGCACCCACTGCGCATGCGCGAGCGGCACTGCGCATGCGCGGCCCGGCGCCGCGCCGTGTAATTGGCCAGGAGATCGCCTAGGACCTGTGACGTGTCCTAGGCGATCGCCTACAGCAGCCCCTTCCTGAAGGTGATTAAGCTTAGTCGCCTACAGGAAGGAGGAAGTGGGACAGGAAGTCCCACTCTTCCTGAAGCCCCCACTCCCCCCCAAAAAAATTACATGCCAAATGTGGCATGTAAGGGGGAGAGGAGTGGGATAAGAGGAAGTTCCAAATTTGGGTGGAACTCCTCTTTAAGGAGCTCATCTGAGGTCCCTAACTTACATTCATACATACTAGTGCCAATTTAGACAGGAGACAATTAACCTATTAGCGTGTCCTTGGAGTGTTGGAGGAAACCAGAGTACCCAGAGGAAACCCACGCAGACTCAGGGAGAACATGCAAACTCTAGGCAGGTAGTGTTGTATGTTTATATTCAATAAAAATGGCCTCTCACCTCCTTGTGTGACATCACTGTTGTCATGTTGGGCCCTGGCTTGGCACCTGCTGAAGCTTTCCCCCTTTTTCACTGTCCCTGGCTGGTGAGAAGACTGCTCGGGTACTGGCTCCAGCTTACTCACTGTAGTCTCCAGTAACAAGGTGGATGGTCCCTTAGTGTGGACAGCTTCCCCTCTACCTCCAACCACAACTGGTTCCCCATCCCCATCCTTCACAATTCGAGATTTTCCTAGCTTGTGACGGAAAATATTAATTATATGAAGACAGGAGGCGAGTATCTTATGCATTATCTTTCTTTAATAATGCCCATAGCAGAAATACAGTAAACATTTATTGTAACTTAAAAAATTCAAAGAACTACCCTTCCCAGCAGTCCCTGGGCCAGTGTAGCCCCTCCCAGACCGTAGCCTATATAAGGGACTGTCTGAGGTAACCTATTCCTCTTTCTTCATGCGAATTAGTGTAAACAGGAACCGGAAGTCCAATTAGACATCTCCGCGGCTGCCGGGAACCTTCCGACCGGAACACAACATCCAAATCTGGAGGAAACGAAAGGACAAGGCCAACACGGACCAACTTCATCCGGACCAACTTCATCCCAACGGGGACTATAGGAAACCCAAACCATTCAGAGCCGACCGGTCAGTTGTCCTCAGGAACATGGACCAACGGATTCAGTCAACGGCATCCCGACTCCGGATCTGGAACGCAGTAGGAACCTCCATCTGCGGTGAACTAAACCCATGGATCGAAACGGACAGCAATCCCAACGGGGATAGTGAAAACGAACTCCCGGGGCGTACCAGCCTCCGACTTGCAGGGTGCGTGGTTCATCAGTCTAGAACGAGAGAGAGACAACCTCGTGACAGGGTTGGGTTGGGAGGGAAGATACTCGCCTCCTGTCTTCATATAATTAATATTTTCCGTCACAAGCTAGGAAAATCTCGAATTATACATCAGACAGGAGGCTCATATCTTATGCAAGTTCAAAGCTATAACAATGCATATGACCAATAACAATCAAAATAATCCACAACACTGACATAGATATGTGTACCTCCTGTTCAAAGCGGGATTGGCGGAAAAGCGGTCGCTGACAACAGTCCGGCGCTATAGTAAGTCACAGAGGAAACCGGGAAGAGAGGATTAACGTAGGAAACGAGGAGTTGAAAGACTTGCGAAGATCGCAGCGAGGCTGTCAAGGACATATAAGTCTGTAGACAGCGGACCACATACAGTTGTGGATGTGCGGGGAAGAACGGGTAGAAAACCGATCGAAGTACCGTCTGGTCCAACGCACGACGGAAAAAGACTTGAGTCTCTGAGGCGAGGAATGACGCCTGGATATGTCCAAAGCCTTGACGTCTGACCCACGATGATGGAAATCAGACACAAGAAGACAGTAAGCTCGAAAGACAGTAACCTCAAAACAGAGTGTCAACGTCCCCCAGCCCGAGAACATGATCATGACCTTGGAAAAATCCCAAGTGTGCTGGTACATTGGGCGATTTAAACTTAACGCCTTCAAAATTGACACACCAACGGATCCAAAGAGTCCGCCAGATAATTGGCTATTACAGACCCTGGCGCTTGAACGGGGTCGACCCGTCGTTGATCACACCAAGTAACCCAGAGTCCCCAGGTAGATCGAGATGCCGATCTAGTCCCGGGGCCCAGTCCAAGGCAGGGAATCCCTAGCTGTTCCCGAAAGGTCGTAGTCTGCGACCGGAACCCCGATACTAACCATGTGAGGAGAGGTAGGATGTGCTTCGTGAGTAGAGGGTGCAGATCCCCGTTCGGACCAGTGAGGAGGTGGGGGGAATGAGGAAACAACCTGGGGAGTTCCACCGTCATCCTCAGAAGGAGGGGAAACCATGGCTGCGTCGGCCACCACGGAGTGAACCGCACGACTGATGCCCTCCGTCTCGCTAAGTGAAGGAGGACCCTGAGGGTCACCGGGAACAGGGGAACGCGTAATGTGTCCCCTGTGACCACGTTTGGTGGAGGGCGTCCACATGGTGCGCCTCCGGATCCGGCCTCCGGTTGTAAGAGCGCGGAAACTGGTGGTTGATACGGGGAACGAACAGGTCCATAGAGAAGGATCCGCAAAGTGAGCGAGGATCAGGGACCCTGACCGGTGCGGTCGCCAATCGTTGGAATCGGTCAGGTAACGAGAATCCAATCTGCCACCCTATAGGGATAGTCTGTGGTATATCCCGCAATCGGGACGATGTTGCATTCCAGGCAGAAGTGCCCGAAGTCTTACTAGATCCGCTAGGATTCTGGATCAGGGGCCCACCAAGCGATCGACGTACCGGACTGCGGGTACGTTGTCCGAACGCAATAGCACACAGCAGATGGACGTGCGTGGCAACAGACTTCCGATGGCAAAAAAGGCCGTCAGGGGTGTACGTGTTGATGTGCAGCCGAGGGTTCTCTGCGGACCACGTCCTACCGGAGGACGAGGGACTGCACCGAGCACCCCAGCCGAGGCGGCTGGTATCCGACCCTATGACGAAATCCGGTGAGGAGTTGAAAATGTCTCGCCGTTCCGTTTGACGGCATGACGTAACCACTACCGTAGATCCACCATGGCTTCACTTAGTTTGTATAGCGAAGCCCCTAGCGAAGATGTAGAGTCTCGAGTCTCTGGAGGGTTCGACAGTGAAGAGGGGCTGGAGAGTGGCCTGGATTGACACCGGGAACAGGCCGACTAAGCGAGTCAGTCCGCGTAAGGACACTCGCTGCTGCCCAGCATGATACTGATGTCTTTGCGGATGGCGGCTAATTGGGTATGGGTAGCCGAAGGATCGCTCGGTTGGTGTCCACCAAGAACCCCAAAACTCTATCTCCTGAAATGAAATAGGTGTTCGTGATCTATGAGGAGTCCCAGATCGCGAAGCGATCTGACCATCCAGGAGGCGTGTTCGCTCGCTAGGCGAGGGGAACCAGCCATTAGAAGTAGGTCGTTCAAGTAGATGTTCAACCTCACCCTTGTTCCACAGGGCAGTAAGTTGGTGAGATTTCTCAAGCTCCCACCGGACGAAAAACCGCCTTTCTTCTTCCTGATCGGGAAGATGTTGTTGAGGAAGTTCAAAGAGAGCGGGTCCATCTCTACTATCGGCTGTTTGGTCCAAGGTCTAGCAACCTGTTGTCCATTAGGACGGTGTTTAGGTTTGAAAAACCGAATGGGATAGTGAACCAGGTATACGCCTGGTAATATAACTCCATTTGTCCTACCGTCTTAAAGATATCATCAATTAGCGTGATCCCATTGTGCTAGGTCAACCGGCTTACAGAGGCGGTAGCCTGCTCACTAAGGCGTAGGGTTAGGTGATAGGTCCAGAGATCTAAGACCCAGTACTGTGAGGTCCCAAAGGCCCTCTCTATTCCCTTCCTGGAATACTGAATGATTATGGGATCCACCTCTGGAGTGAGCACCACCGTATTTGGTAATGGAAGGGTGAGTATTCCACCCTCAACTTGTCCGGTTAGCGTACCGATCGATCTCCGGGTTCAGCATTCGATCTATTGGATCACCTCAGGTAGAGGTGCCCAGTCACCGGAGTGTGGGTGGCCAATCACCTCCTGATCGAAAAATGGTACTCCACAAGAGTCCAAAAAGGTTTTACCCTGGGACCTAGGGTTGGCGTGGTCATGGAGCGCCATGTGCCCACTGCTCACATAATCATCATCATTATCATCATCATTTTCATCCTCAGACTCAAAGGTGTTAGCCGCCTCGTACTCCGCGGACGACTCTGGAAGAGTCCACGAGGAGTCTGGCTCAGTCCGTCTAGCGGATCGCTGCCTCTGCATGTGCATCTCCCCGAGGCTCGGGGGTCGATTGGAGTCTGGGAAGGCAGTGGGTCGGCAGGCCCGGGAGGGTACTGCCTGGGGCATGTTATTTACTTCCCCTGCCGGGGAGTCCGTGGGTCGGCAGTCCTGGGAAGGTACTGCCTGGGGCATGTTATGTACTTCCCCTGCCGGGGAGTCAATGGGTCGGCAGTCCTGGGAGGGTACTGCCTGGGGCATGTTAATTACTTCCCCTGCCGGGGAGACGGAGGCCACATTAATGTGACGGCGCATACGGGACGCCATGCCCTACTCAGGGGCGTTATATCCTTGCCGGGAGATCCGGACATAGGGGTGCATGTGGGTTGGAACAACCGATGCCCTGGTAGTCTGGACGGACCTACCGACCAGCTCAGGAACCAGTGCAGCACTGAGGTAGGTAGGGCCTTCCAGGGCTGCGTCCACCACTTCAGTGGCACCAGTAGGGAGTAAAGGATCTGTCGCCAGCCACAGGAGAGGAGTCAGCTGTCTGCGGACAGCACGGCCGTGCAGCACAGGAAGATACGGAAGTTATGTACTATAACTTGTATAGTAATTTATATAATTCATTCAATTATTGTTATAATTTGTTTATTTATTTATATATATATATATATATATATATATATATATATATATATGTATTTATTTATTTATTCAATTATATATAAAGTATAGTTTAATAGTTTATATTTAACATTTGTTTATTATATATATTTATATATTTATTTATTTATTCAATCATATAGATTGTATAAATTATTTATTTATAGACATTTATGTTCATTGATTTATTTATATTTATTTAATAAGTCAATAATTTATTCATTCGTATAATTATGTAAATGTATTATTTATTTAAATGTATTAATATATTCATTATATGTAGAATAGACTACAGGGGAATAAATTCCCAGAACAAGAACTGATGTTTAATGTGACTGAAGGTGAAGGAGTGACAGAAGCAGGGGAGGGGAGGAATTCCCCACCAGCTAGGTGTGAGTGACAGAAGTTAGATGAGGGGAGATATTCCCCACCACAAGGGGAGCTAGACGTGAGGCTCGGGGCCGTAGTCTCGCGAGACTACGGCCTAACGTGATTCGCATAGATCAGTGAGATCTACACAGAGTTCCAACCATACAGCCGCCCGCACCCTGGCGTGGCGGCGATGGGGAGAGACGGCCTAGCACACGGAGGATGGGGTCCCCAGGACAGGTCCGCAGCAATGGCGCCGTCGATTCGCGACAATAGCGCGATTGGTGCAGGGAGATCCCCACCGCCACGCCCCCCTCAGAGATGAGACGCTCTGAGGAGAAGAAGGGAGGTAGGAAAAAAGGCGCCGAGATGTTAAAATGGCGCCGTCCTACCTCCAGTCAGAAAACGAGCAGTGTGCAGAGCGCACCGGGGGGAAACAAAAGAAGCAAAGCAGCGGTATATTGTAAAATAAACAAATAAAGAAGCCCAATGACTGTAAGATGTACACATTAGAGGAAACCGCGTTCTCTACAAAACGGGTGGCACAGATAGCAAAGTGGGAAAAACATACAGCAAAAACTAAACGTTTATCATTTTTAGAAATATCAGTTGTGCTTCATAAGACAGAAGGTTGATAGAACACACAGATGAAGGTCTGAGGGGATCAGAGGGTATATACAGATACAGGTGGAAGTTGAAGGGAATAGCGGAGGAGGGAAAAACCTCCGTAGCTGTAATAAAAGCCGGGGTGGGAGGGGGGGGGGGATCCCCAGCACCCTGTGGAAAGACGATGTGACATTAGGATCTACACAAATTAAAAAAGGCTGCTGATAACCAAATAACAAGCAAGCCTACATAAAAATTATAAACATAGAGTAATGTACTTATCTGAGTTCTGGCTATGAGCAGAAAGAAAGAGGAATAGGTTACCTCAGACAGTCCCTTATATAGGCTACGGTCTGGGAGGGGCTACAGTGGCCCAGGGACTGCTGGGAAGGGTAGTTCTTTGAATTTTTTAAGTTACAATAAATGTTTACTGTATTTCTGCTATGGGCATTATTAAAGAAAGATAATGCATAAGATATGAGCCTCCTGTCTGATGTATAATTCGGTTGGACTCCAATCCTGTAGTCCCAACCCTACGCTGCTTCTCTTGCTCCTGGATAGGCCTCAGACAGCCTAGCAGGGGCGACATAACACATGTCCACCCAGACAGCCATCCAGTTGGCACAGAGCCCCCATCACCTGACTCCACCCAAATAAATAGGCTCTCCCAGCAGGCCAAGGGACCAAAGTAGGGTGACCAGATGTCCTCGGTTTCAGGGGACAGTCCCCGGATTAAGGACACTGTCCCCGGACCAAGTCTGTCCCCGGTTCTATCTCCGGATTTGATTTCAACAAGAGCTGGGGCAATTTTCAAAGACAGTCAGTGCAGAATAAAAAAAAATCTGAATTGCACACCCCCGCTCCTACTAGCTTAGGGGGTGTATTTTTTCCATTACCTGTGTCCCTTTCTGATGATAATGTGCTGGTCAGAGCGGAGGGAATATTTCATCAGTTTCGGGTGTATGCCCATTCAGCTCCGCTCACATGTTCTTCTGCCTTGGCTTAAATCCATCAGCAGCCTGCCTGCTTATCTCCTTGCCTTCCCCGGCAGAGTCATTTTCCTTTGCTCCCCACCCAGTAGTAGCCGGGGCCCAGAGAGTAAGACTTGAGAGGCTGTGAGGCTGACGGCAGCGGCGACGGGCAGAGAGGCAGCTAAGCTCAGCTGATGGTGTCCAGCAGCAGGAACAGAGGGGAAGAGGATCCAATCATGGGGCTGCCAGTGCCTTCAAGGCTTAAACACAGGGGGTGCACTGCACTGTGTCTGTCTCTCTGGCATAATGGATGGTATCATAACTCAGGGAGCAGGCACTTATTGGTCATAAGTTAACAAAATAAGCCCCCAGCAGCCATGTTATGTGACACACTGTGACAGAGCCAACCAGAGCCATGATAGAGTGCCTGCTGCCTGTGAGTTATCATAATGCTGATGATCTTAACCAGTCGCTGATCACTCCATAGCAGATTTACTACTACAGAGGGGTCGCGCTGCGCAGGATCACTTCTATACATAATTCTGCATTTCTGGGTATGGGAGCTGTAACGGAATGACCCGGGACACCCAGAGACTTTGTGAGGGTGGGGGATACTCCTGTGTCAGCGTCACTGATAACTCTGCCACCCCATGCCTTTGGGCATGGGGTGGCAAGTGAATCATAATTCATGTATTACATGAGATGGGACATCACTGATAGTTCGTATTGCAGGATTTTGAGATGCTGCAAGACGTTGGCCCAACCAGTCAATAGTGACTCATTCTATGATTAGCCCTGACTAGTGACATGCTAATTGAGTCAGGCTCCTGGAAGACATTTAATTGTGTGATAACACTGTCTAAAGCCTATTGATGCTCAGAGGTGTGAATAGGTGTCAAGCTGTATGCGGAGACGGAACGTCTGCCTAGGGAACTCAGTGTGTGATGGTGTTTTGTTTGTTATGCTGTTAATGAAGGAATGTTTAGTAATTAGCTCAAAGAATGTGATTGAAGCCCCCCAAGGTGTGATGTGTGGGTGGGGACAGTTTGATTGTTTCTGTAACCTGTGTACTGCATATAAACAAGCCAAGTGTACCATTAAAGTAGTCTTCATTTGAAACAAGTACAGAGCTGCGTGTCTCGTCTTGATTCTGGGGAAATGGGAGGCCTGCTGGTTTGTCTGTGTGTCAGATGAGCTGTCGTAGTTGATGGAAGGTTGTAAACGGTGGTGACCGTTACAGGAGCCAATCAGCAGGCCCGGTGGACTCGATGACCATCAGTACCCACTGATCGGTATGTACATAGGCAAACCACTGTTCTGCCTATGTAAACAAGGCAGATTGCCGTTCTGTCAGTATGAAAGACATTGATCCTGTGTTCCTGCAAAGCAGGTACAGGGATCTATGGCTTCCCTTAGTAAAAGCACCTCCCCCACAGTGAGAAAACACTTGTTAGGCACACATTTAACACTTTGATTGCCCTAGAGGTTATCCCCTTCCCAGCCAGTGTCATTAGTACAGTGACAGTACATATTTTTAGCACTGATCACTGTATTATTGTCACTGGTTCCCACAAAGTGTCAAAAGTGTCACACTTAAGGGGTTATTTACAAAAGGCAACTCCACTTTGCACTACAAGTGCAAACTACAAGTGCAAAGTGCACTTGGAAGTGCAGTCCCTGTAAATCTGAGGGGTAGATCAGAAATGAGGGGAAGCTCTGCTGATTTTATTATCCAATCATCTAGATTGTAAGCTCTAACGAGCAGGGCCCTCTGATCCCTCCTGTATTGATTTGTATTGTGACTGTACTGTCTTCCCTGATGTAAAGCACTGCGCAAACTGTTAGCGCTATATAAATCCTGTATGATAATAATAATAATAATCTGCAAGCTGAACTGCTGTTTTTTATTTTCCTTGCATGTCCCCCTCAGATCTACAGCGACTGCACTTCCAAGTACACTTTCAGTGCATTTTCAAGTGCACTTTGCACTTGTAGTGCAAAGCGGATCTGCCTTTAGTAAATAACCCCCTTAGTGTCCGATTTGTCCACCGCAATATTGCAGTCCCACTATGAGCCGCTGATTGCTGCCATTACAAGTAGAAAAAAAATATGTCTCCGGATTTCATTTTAAAAATCTGGTCAACTTAGACCAAAGAAACCTGTGCCAATTGGCTGAGACACCCCATCCATTCATGTCTGACCTTGCTACACCCTTGTCAATCTAATGCCACCAGCAAGTGCCACTTAGTGGCAGAAGAGAAAAGATACAGCAATCCAGAGTTATAGAGGAATCAGTGGATTGTCTAACAATCAGCCAGGATGATTAATACCCGTTAATCTAAATTTATTAGCAACCCCGCCTAAACACCAGGGTGCTACATAAATATTTTCTTCTATCTTTTCATGTGACAACACTGAAGAAATGGCACTTTGCTACAATGTAAAGTAGTGAGTGTGCAGCTTGTATAACAGTGTAAATTTGCTGTCCCCTCAAAATAACTCAACACACAGCCATTAATGTCTAAACCGCTGGCAACAAAAGTGAGCACACCCTGTGACTCATTAGTGTTACGAGATCTCAGATTTGAATGGGGAGCAGGTGTGTTAAATTTGTTCACACCCCAGCAGTGGCGGTGCGTCCATAGTGGGCGAAGAAGCGCCACCCCTTCTCTCCTGCACCCGTTAATCAACAATAGTTAGATTCATGCATTGCATGAATCTATCTATTGTTGCCGCCCCCTATTCAGGTGTCTGGCCCATTGTCGAGCGCCGGCCATCTGAATTACAGTGGATGTGGGTGTTTTGGAAGTGGCTGATTAGAGCCATATGCTCTTATAGGCTTCCTGATTAGAGCCTGTGGGCTCTAATAGGCTTCCAAATTGTTAAACAGCGGGCTCACTGCTGTGTGTTTCGCTGTTTAAACAGTGCTGTGCTAGGGAATCGCTTCCCTAACACTGACCTGCCTCTCAACCAATCGGTTGCACCGGGTCTGGTCACCTGATTGGCAGAAGCGTCAGGCACTGTGTCATAGCAGAAGACCGAAGAGGACGGGAGAAGGGAGAAGACATCGAGGACTCGGAGGACAGATTTAACCGAGACAGGTAAGTGCCGGGCAGGGGGGGAAGACACTGGCGGCATTTGATGGGGCAAACTGGCAGCACACTGGCGGCAATTGATGGGGCAACCCTGGCAGCACACTGACGGCAATTGATGGGCACACTGGCAGCACACTGGTGGCAATTTATGGGCACACTGGCAGCACACTGGTGGCAACTGATGGGCACACTGGCAGCAATTGATGGGGTACACTGGCGACAATTGATGGGCACACTGGCGGCAATTGATGGGGCACACTGGCGGCAATTGATGGGGCAAACTTACAGCACACTGACGGCAATTAATGGGCACACTGGCAGAACACTGGTGGCAATTTATGGGCACACTGGCAGCACACTAGCGGCAATTGATGGGCACACTGGCAGCAATTGATGGGCACACTGGCGGCAATTGATGGGCACAAAGTGGCAAAAATTGATGGTTACAGTAGCTGCGTTTGATGGCACAGTGGCTGCGTTTGATTGAATAGTGGCTGCATTTGATGTTTTTTTTTCAGTTTGTTTGCGCCCCCCCCAATTTTTTTAGCACCAGCCACCACTGCATCCCAGATGATGTCTTCTTAGATGAAATGCGCGTCGGGTCATATCTACAGCTACTACTGTATGGAATCTACTCATTATATACAAGCGCTTGTTTATCCTCTTAAATGTGGGTGTAAATTTTAAACATTTTCAAATAAATGTTTTTCCTGTTAAACGGATTTACACTATGTGCATACCTTTTCCTAATTTTTGGTGAATCTGAACATCTCTGCCATGGAACGTATTGTTAATATTGTGGTTATGCTACTTATTGCTGAGATGAAAGTGTGACTATCTTACTCTGATGTTTGCCAGTTCCAGTGCTGAGGTCTTCGTGTTTTCAGTGTAATGTCACCATACAGCCCTTTTAGACTCATTTGGCGTATGATTCAGCAGGGAACTGTCATTTACTGGCAATGTACAGTAGGGTTGCCACCTGTCTGGAATTCACCGGGACAGTTCGGGTTTGGAATCATGTGTCCGGGTTTAAAACTGCCTGAAACCCGGACACATTCTTCAGACTGGACTATGGCCTCTCAGCAGGGTTGCTGGCTGCAGTTGTCTAAGCTGAGAGTGTCTATTACACTCTCTTTCACACTGCCCAAAGCCAGCACTAACAGTATCCCCCACATACAGATGGGAGAGGAGAGAGGGCTTGATCTGCTCTTCTTCCTCCAGCCCCTACCCCTCTGTGTCTCTCTACACTCCAATCCCTAGTGATGTGCCTCAGAAAAGGGAAGTGGGGGCCGGAAATTTGAAGTCCTGCAGCCTCAGATACATCTGGATGAGAGATGCTGACTGCCAAGGGGTGTGTGAGCTCACCATCCATCCCTGTCTGTGACTGAAATCTCTCCACCTCCCCCATTCTCTATCTTGCATCTGAGTGAGTACACCAAGGTAAATCAGGGTTTTCAGAGCACCCATTATATCACATTTCCCTTTTACATCAGAGGCCACAGTGTTCCCCCTTACAATGCATCAGAGTACTCAGAGTTCCCCCTTAAATCAGGGTTCCCAGAGCATCCCTTATGTTAGAGTCCCCAGAGTCCTCCCTTACATCAGAGTCTGCACCTTACAGTGTAAGGGAACTCTGCGGATTCAGATGAAAAGAGTGAACTCTGTGGACTCTGATGTAAAGGGGGACTCTTGTGATTATCGTCATATGATTAGAAATGTTATTTAATTGCAAAATACAGTTGCAATAAAAAGTATGTGAACCCTTTTGGAATGATATGATTTCTGCACAAATTGGTCATAAAATGTGATCTGATCTTCATCTAAGTCACAACAATAGACAATTACAGTCTACTTAAACTAATAACACACAAGGAATTAAATGTTACCATGTTTTTATTGAACACACCATGTAAACTTTCACAGTGCAGGTTTAAAAAGTATGTGAACCCCTAGACTAATGACATCTCCAAGAGCTAATTGGAGTGAAGTGTCAGCCAACTGGAGTCCAATCAATGAGCCGAGATTGGAGGTGTTGGTTACATCTGCCCTGCCCTATAAAAAACACACACCAGTTCTGGGTTTGCCTTTCATAAGAAGCATTGCCTGATGTGAATGATGCCTTGCACAAAAGAGCTCTCAACAGACCTACGATTAAGAATTGTTGACTTGCATAAAGCTGGAAAGGGTTATAAAAGTATCTCCAAAAGCCTTGCTGTTCATCAGTCCAGGATAAGACAAATTGTCTATAGATGGAAAAAGTTCAGCTCTGCTGCTACTCTCCCTAGGAGTGGCCATCCTGTAAAGATGACTGTACAAGCACAGCACAGTCTGCTCAATGAGGTGAAGAAGAATCCTAGAGTGTCAGCTAAAGACTTACAAAAGTCTCTGGCATATGCCAACATCCCTGTTAGCGAATCTACGATACGTAAAACACTAAACAAGAATAGATTTCATGGGAGGATACCACAGAGGAAGCCACTGCTGTCCAAAAAAAACATTGCTGCACGTTTACAGTTTGCACAAGAGCACCTGGATGTTCCACAGCAGTACTTGCAAAATATTCTGTGGACAGATGAAACCAAAGTTGAGTTGTTTGGAAGAAACACACAACACTGTGAGGAGAAAAAGAGGCACAGCACACCAACATCAAAACCTCCCAACTGTGAAGTATGGTGGTGGGGCATCATAGTTTGGGGCTGCTTTTCTGCGTCAGGGCCTGGACGGATTTCTATTATTGAAGGAAAAATTAATTCCCAAGTTTATCAAGACATTTTGCAGGAGAACTTAAGGCCATTTGTCTACCAGCTGAAGCTCAACAGAAGATGGATGTTGCAACAGGACAGCGACCCAAAGCATAGAAGTAAATCAACAACAGAATGGCTTAAACAGAAGAAAATACACCTTCTGGAGTGGCCCAGTCAGAGTCCTGACCTCAACCCGATTGAGATGCTGTGGCATGACCTCAGGAAAGCAATTCACACCAGACATCCCAAGAATATTGCTGAACTGAAACAGTTCTGTAAAGAGGAATGGTCAAGAATTACTCCTGACCGTTGTGCACGTCTGATCTGCAACTACAGGAAACTTTTGGTTGAAGTTATTGCTGCCAAAGGAGGTTCAACCAGTTATTAAATCCAAGGGTTCACATACTTTTTCCACCTGCACTGTGAATGTTTACATGGTGTGTTCAATAAAAATATGGAAACATTTAATTCTTTGTGTGTTATTAGTTTAAGCAGACTGTGATTGTCTATTGTTGTGACTTAGATGAAGATCAGATCACATTTTATGACCAATTTGTGCAGAAATCCATATCATTCCAAAAGGGTTCACATTGTTTTTATTGTAACTGTCTATGTATAGTTTATATTTAAAAAAAATTGCTGTGCCCCCCGCTAAAGTGTTCGGGTTTGACTTGAAAAAAAGGTGGCAACCCTATGTACAGGCTTTTTTATTTTATTTTGGTACATGTGTCATCCAGGAGACAATCCCTTGCTTATTGATCTAGAAAATGGCCGTTACTGATTTTTAGGATTTGCCTCCCATTGACTTCAACAGGGTCCCCTGCCCCCAAACTGAATGCAGGTACATCACTACTTACCAACTGTCCTTGATTGCCCTGGGGCATTCTTTCTGTTTTTCAGTTGTTTCATAGTGGCTGTATCCTAAGAATTAGGCCCTGTACACACGAGCGGATATCCGATGAAAACGGTCCGCCGGACCGTTTCAATCGTACATTTCTGCTCCGGATTTTGATCTGATAGCTGTACACACCATCAGATCAAAATCCCCTTGGAAAACATACGCAGTGACGTGTTTAGTGTGTGTTTGTGGGGTGGGTTAACCTTGGGTGAAAGCTTCAGATGCTAGCAGTAGACTAGAGAGGCTGGGGGTATGGGGGAAGCTGTGAAGGACGAGCTATGCTTAGTGGGGTGGGGGGTGGGCGAGCTATGAAGGAGGGGCGCAGAGGTGATTGGTGGATAAGATGTGCAGAGGTGAGCTATGCTTAGTGGGGTGGGGGGCAAGCTGTGGAGGAAGGTGAAAAAGCAAATGTTTCACGACTTGTACAGAGCTGTCGGCAGAGAGTGCAATGGCAAGCTGAGGGCGAGGGTGTAGAGGCAGGCAGAGGAATAACAGTGCAACAGTGAAAACTAGCTGGAGGTTAATACTGCACCCACTGACACCATTGTTGTTGCACCCACTGACACCATTGTTGTTGCACCCACTGACACCATTGTTGTTGGACACCCAATGACACCATTGTTGTTGGACACCCACTGACACCATTGTTGTTGCTTATCACTGCACCCAGTGACACTAATGCTGAGTAGAGTTGAGCAGATACCTGGATGTTCGGGTTCGACAGGTTCGGCTGAACTTCGGAAAAAGGTCTGGGTTCGGGACCCGAACTTGACCCCGAACCCCATTGAAGTCAATGGGGACCCGAACTTTTGAGTACTTAAATGTCTCTAAAAAAGTAATGGAAAGGGCTAGAGGGCTGCAAATGGCAGAACAATGTTGGTAAGAGCATGGCAAGTACTCTGCAAACAAATGTGGATAGGGTAAAAACTTAAAATAACATAAAATACCTAAAAATAAAATAAAAATAATCTTGACCTAGGATATGGAGTAGGAGGTTGAGGAATAGAAGAACAGTATCTAAAGTGTTTATCTCACACGTACAGATATAGAGGAAACACTGAAGGAAACACTGCAAACACTGGAGGAAACATGGCAAAAAAATTTTTTTTGCCCTAAATGGGTGTTTTTTGAATAGCAAAATAGAAGAACAGTAGCTAAAGTGTTTATCTCACACGTACAGATATGGAGGAAACACTGCAAACACTGAAGGAAACACTGCAAAACAATATTTTTTCCCCCTAAATGGATGTTTTTTGAATAGCACAATAGAAGAAAAGTATCTGAAGGGTGTATCTCACAGGAACATATGCAGTGCTGGTGTAATTTGATTTCTGAAGCAGGACTGACTCCTATCTATTTCTCTCCCTAAAAGAAAAAACAGGCGGGAACCTTTCCCTAAAGTATCTAAAGCAGAGTGACTTGCACATATGTAGATCGCTGAGTAATTTGATTTAATTTAATTTGAAGCAGGACAGTCTGACTCTTATCTAATTCTCTCCCTCAGAGCAGCAGCAGCGCCAGCCTTTCCCTACACTATCTAAAGCAGAGTGACATGCTGTGCTATGTGCCTCTAGCTTATATAGAGGCGGGTCACATGCTGCACTGGCCAATCACAGCCATGTCATTAGTAGGCATGGTTGTGATGGCTTCTAGGTCACACGACGAGTTAAACAAATGTTGATTGGCTGCCCTGCAGTACGCCATTACATTGCCGAACACCGAACCCGAACCCAAACTTACAGCAAATTGTTCGGGTTCGGGTCTGGGTACCAAAAGTCCGGTACGAACCCGAACTTTACAGTTCGGGTTCGCTCAACCCTAATGCTGGGGCTTTTTCTTGTGGCCTCTGACAGTAATGGATATTCCCACTTTGTCTTCAGGGTGCCTCCAGGCCCTGTTTTGTCTAAAACATAGCACAACAAGTGTGGAAAGGTGTCAGACCACAAGCCAAGCACTTTGAAGTGATACTCACTTTGTTGACCATGTCTATTTCAATGGCCAAACCTGCATACAGTTTATCTTCTTGATATCCTTGCAAATGATTTTCAAATTTTGGCCACTTTGAGATCATTAGAAATTACATGTTAATCAGGGTTATGAAAAAAAGAAGGTGCATATGGCTTGCTGGTATATTTTGTTCTATATATTACATAGCAGTATCTGGAGGTTTATCAAATACAGTATAGCAAATAAATCAGACTAAACATTTAGCTGCTTGGTGACAAGACTATTGAAACGGTACAAAACCAACACAGGAAAATGTTTAATTTAGTTTTTACTTCCCTGTTCTCAACCGTGATCACTTCTCTGTTTAAATAGAACATGTGTTTCATCTACTTGACTTCCTCTTTGGATTATGTAACATAGGACAAAGGCACCTTTTAACAAAATTCTTAGATGAAATGCAAGGGGAACTCTTTCCTATGTTGACTGAAAAAAGGGCACTTAGTGAAGGTAGGTATGGTTTAATGGGTGTTGATTTATTGACCCATCTTTGACCCATCTTTGAACCTAGACATGCTATGGGTTTTATCAAAGCTAGAGAGCAGACGGAATCTGGTACAGATGTGCACGGTATCCAATTAGCTTCTATCTTCAACCTGTTCTGTTAAGTTTCGGAAATTAAAGATAGAAGCTGATTGGTTGCAATGCATAGCTGCTCCAGATTCTGGCTGTTCCAGTTTTTATAATTTACCTTCCATGTATGTTAAATTCTATTGTAGAATACTTATCCTCTACATTAATGATGAGCGATGTGTAAAACAGTTTTGTTCCTAATGAAAGCAATTGGTAACAATGCTTTCTCATAAACGTTTAGAATGTAGTTATCTGCTGCCCTTTACTGTTTGTAATTGTGAGTACCTGTGCTTTTAATATTCACAGTTATTTATGTATTGGCCCTTCCTGTCTCTGTGAGGCTGGCTTTGAAACCCCAAAAGGAGGAAGTGGAGTGAGAGAGAGAGAAAGTCTCAGCTACATTGCGCAGTACGAACCACAACGGAGCCTCCGAAGTTAGCCGAAGATGAATAACTGTGAGTCACCTTTTACAGGGAGCTTGCGCAATGACCACGATGCAGCGGCATGCTCCCGATGCTTGCGCAGAGCAAGGGGCGGTGTATTACTGTTATCTCACGCAAGGGGCGGATCTGCAAGGGGCGGGTTTATTACTGTTATATGGTGTACGGGCGGATGGTTCTTCAAGGGGCGGGTGTATTACTGTTATATCGTGCAAGGAGTGGATGGCTACAGAAGAGGGACAATTTTAAAATGATGGACAGAGATGATAAAAAGGTTGATGGGCGTTTTCAATACTTGTCAGAGTATATTGTTATTATGCTTATGTCTTAACCCCTTTACCACAGAATGACTACAGGGGATGCATTTAAACATGTATTATGGATGTACACCATATAACAGTAATAAACCCGCCCCTTGCAGATCCACCCCTTGCACCACATAACAGTAATATACCTGCCCCTTGCTCTACACGAGCATTCTATCACATGGGGGGGCTCAGAAGCCCCCTATGTGATGGTATGTGTGTGTGTGTGTGTGGGGGGGGGGAGGCGACATTGAAGGACCCAGCCTTGGGGCAGCAAAGGGAGTAAATCTGGGCATGTATCTACCGGTGAGAAGCTGCATTCCAGGCTGGTTAAACAACAGTTGGAGGATCTCCCCATCACTGCTGATCTTGCCTTCAGGTCTCTAAGACAAAGTAAACTACCCTGACCTTTATACAGAGGCATCCTTATTATACATATATACCTGGGTGCACAATTCCACCAGAATGCTTGTTGGGCCCTTTGCTAAAAATACCTCTTTAAAAATTGGATGTATGTACTATTATTAATTTTCGTATATAAAGCTTTTATTATTTCCATACTTGCATGCATCTATATACTTTGATTAATGTTATATGCTGGTTGCAGTAGTTCCTGTGCTCTCATATACTTTGGTTAGATTACTGTCTGATTTCCCCTCTGAGGCCCTGTCCTGGGTGGAGGTGCTGCCAACTTTATTACCAGGCCCACTGTTCCACTTAGCAAAGTTTATTTGCCTATGGGTTTAATGCTATATCTTGCTTGGGGACGTCCATTTATCATACCCCCCCCCCAATGCATTTTTGTTTCATTGTTTTTATTAAAGAATTTTTCAGAGTACAAACCAAAGTACAAAATAGTACAGAGAATACAAAGAGAACAAAGGATACACCATAAGCAGTAGGCAACCAGAACATACATAGGGGGTATAGTGATACAAGGTTGGGTAGGTATATATTTTACCGTTAGAAAAACAATAACATTAGAGGAAGAAAAAGGGAGGTAGGGTATTAGATGGATAACAACAAAGTGAACATTAATCATTATCAGACAAGTATTTTAGACGTAAATGAGTATTGTTTAAATACTAGTGCAATCATTAGTGTACATATCACTAGACATGTTTTATTCTTCTCTAAACCAATTAGCCCATATTTTCTACTGATTGTCGAACCCTCCTATCATCTCCCTGTGCTAACAAAGCTTCGTAGGTATAGTTAGTTTGTGTGATTTCAAGTACTTCTGAGATGTTGGGAACTTGTTTGATTTACAGTTTTTAATTATCAATGATCTAGCTGCTAACAAGATATGGGTGACTACTGTGCGGAAGCAGGGAGGGAAGTTCTCAATACCTAGGTTTAATAGTGCTGCTTCAAGACTGGGTGATGTCAGGACTCCTGTGATGCATGAAATACATCTGAATACTGGGATGAGCTCTGATTTTTTTCAGCTAGGGGCTCTATAAGAAGATTGAAAATTGAAGGGGGCAGGGGGCACCGCTGTCTTGTTCCATTAATTAAGCAAAAGGGGAGAGACAGCATATTAGAGGTGTAGACCTGTACGCATGGGGAGGAGTACAGGGCTAAAATAGCCGATAGGATAGGGCCCGAGAACCCAAATTACCTGAGGGTCTGGGTCATGTAGCCCCAATGCATCCTGTCGAATGCCTTCTCTGCATCCAAAGAGAGTAGCAGAGAAGGCACCCGACAGGACCCAGCTTAGATACACTATGACACTTCTTTTGGCATCTTTGGCATCAATGGTGAACCCTATTTGATCTGAATTGATCAGAGTTGGTAGGATGGGGAGTAATCTGTGGGCCAAGATTTTGGCATAAAGCTTGACGTCAGTATTCAATAAAGAGATAGGCCTGAAATTGGCTGCCGTGGTAGGGTCTTTACCTGGCTTTGGGATGGTAACAACATATGCTTTAAGAATTTCGGCAGGAAACAAGGCAGAGGACATTACTTCAGAGTAAACCAGTTTCAGTGTAGGGCAAGGACCTCTTGAAAGGTATTCAGTAGCCCATCAGGGCCTGGGGATTTACCACCGGGGAGGTTTTTAATCATCTTCTGGATCTCAGGTTCCGTGATGGGTAAGTTAAGGGACTCCAATTGTGATTGTGACAGTGTAGGGAGTGCAAGATCTGCCAAGAAGGTTTGGATGGCGTCATCATTGGGTTGGGGAGTATTGGGGTCTTCTTTTAAGTTGTATAGGGAAGAGTAGTAGCCAGCAAAAAAAGTTTGCTATCTCTTTAGGGTTAAAAATGTTGCTTTTGTCTGAGGATGTTAGTTTTTGCTTTGCAATCTTTTAGCCTCTAAACCAAGAACTTGCCAGCTCGTTTGCCAGAAGAATAGTGGGCCAATTTGAGAGATTGAATATGTTTATCATATTGTTCTAGCAAGAAGAGCCTGAGATCCGAACGTAACTTGGTCAATTTATTAGCTATGAATTTGTCAGACCCGTTTTTGTTATGGGTCTGTTTAATCTCAGAAAGTAGGGAATCTAGTTTTTGTCACCTGCCTCTTTGCCCACAAACACATTTGGAGTGTAATACCTCTAATAAAGGCCTTATGGGCGCACCATACAGTGAATGGGTTGGACACAGATTGGGCATTTAAAGAAAAATATTAATTTAGATGGTTGGTTAAGGAGGTCACCTGTGAAGACTGTCGAAACAATCAAGAATTAGCCTGCCAAATGTAAACAGGATTCGAGGAATGTCCCTTGTTTACCGTAATAGATACCAGAGCGTGGTCTGACCACGTGATGTCGTGAATGGTGGAGGAGGACATTTTTTGTAACATGAGTCTATCAACCAAAATTAGATCAATGCGTGAGTACGAATTGTGCCTGGAGGAATGGAAGGAATAGTCACGTTCATTCGAATGCTGATATCTCCAGGCATCGTACATTTCCTCAGCATGAAGCAGGGGTTGAAGTGCAGGTAGAGGACATTTTGACTTAGAGGTAGTGTCCATTGTAAAGTCAACCGTTATGTTGTAATCTCCACACATTATTAGAGCACCACACTTAACTGTGTTGATTTTACAAAATCGTTTTTAAAAAAAGCGTAGCTGGTGAGTGTTGGGTGCATAAAGGTTGACTATTGTGTAGGGTTTGTTATTGAATATACCCACTAGGATCAGGTATGTTCCGTCGGGGTTTGTGAGTGTCTCTTGGAGGGAGAAAGCCACAGAGTCTTTGATAGCGATGAGGACCCCTTTCTGTTTTTTAGAAGCTGAGGCCTTGAATATGTGTGGGAATTTTTTATGGTGAAAGATGGGAGCATTTGAGGCCGCCCAGTGTGTTTCCTGTATGCACAAAATATCAGAGTGCAATTTAAGAGCTTCTCTCCAAACCGAGGCTCCTTTAGCTGGATGGTTCATGCCATTGACATTGAAAGAAGTCACTGTAATTGGCATATGCGATATGTGAGGAAAAATTAGAACTGTACCTTATAGAGCCCAGGGCTTCTCCACAGGATCCTTGGTCGACAGATTGTGAGCGCAGGTGTAGAATAGGTTGTCTTTAAAAGTAGAAACTTGTTTTCCATCTCAGATGGGGTAGGGAGGAGAGTAAGAAACATGAGAAATAGTAAAGTGAAAGTAAAAAAACAAACATATAACTGGCAAGATAAAAAGGTAGATTCCATCCGGAATCTTGTGGCAGATTTGCTGCTTATTACTCAGTGAGGGGAGACTCGTGGGCTGTGAGCTCCAGAGTGATTCAGGAATCTTGTAGGACAAGTAATTTATTACTACCAAGGCACTGAGGCATTGTGTTTTTTGTAATTCAGTTTGTGCGACATAACCTGCCATTCATCCTGAGTGTGCATCTTTGAGGTGGACATGGAGTTGTCAGGATTTTGTTCTGGCAAGATGTCCCACGCTCGCAGTAGGGCCAGGCCTTTTCCTAAGCTTGTGATCATAGAGGACTTGCCCTCCCGGGTGATAGTGAGTTTAGTTGGGTACCCATACCTGTAGACAATAGTATGGTTTTGAAGTGCCTTGGTCACAGGTAGTAGAGATTTGCATTTCTGCATAATATACTGTGAAAGGTCCACAAAAATTTGAATGGCAGAGTATTGCTCAGGGGGTTGCGTGTTCTTGCGAAAGGCCAGCATAAACTGGTCTTTTATGTGATAAAAGTGCACCCGCATCAGCATGTCCCTAGGAATGTTGTTCGGGAGGTGAGGGGGCTTGGGAAGGTGGTGGATTCTATCAATAACCAGTTCAGAGGCCGGTGTTGAGGGTAGGAATGCTGCCATGAAATCTTGGGCATATTGGTGGAGTTGTGCAGGTAAAATAGCTTCAGGTATGCCACGCATTTTCACGTTCTTCCTACATGTCCTGCCCTAGAGGTCTGCGACTTTAGCTTTAAGCCAGGCCACTTCATCTGACTGGTAATTATGTGAATCCACTAAAGTGTTGTAAGAGGATGCGTATTCACCCACCTTTCTTTCCAAGTAGTCAGTTCTGCCTCCAGTTCTCCCACTTCAGCCTTAAAGTTTCTCATACATTCCATCATGTCTGCATGAAGGGAGCTGCGCAGAGAAATCAGCATATCTTTTAAGGTAGTGTCAGAGATGGTCTGATTTGCAGTAGGGAAAGCATTAATGGTGCCTGCCAGCTCCCTTTAGCTCCCACCTCTCTTTAGGCTCACGTTACACCCTTCCTCAACCTGGGAACCAACATTGGAGCCTTCAAATCGCTGCGCATCCTCCTGCAGCATGTACCTGACACTGTGGTCGAATAATTCTGGGGACTCCTCCGTGCATGATGGTGGGGATACGGGAGGAGTGACTGTGGACAAGGAGCCGGTGGAATAGACCACTTTGGCAGCTACCTCTTCTGCATGTTCTGGTCCAATAACACGGCCAGCAGCAGAAAGAAATGACAAGCGGGCCCCACTGCCACCTGCAGAGGATGCACCATGTCCATGACCACCACTTTTGACTGTAGACACAGAGGCTGCTTGCCCTCTTTTAGTGGCCTGTGAGCATTGCACTGTATTAGCAACTGTACAATGGCTGCACTTTATTGTATACTGTGTACGCCATAAGTGTAGTAGAGTGGAGTAACGTGATCCTAAAGAGAGGGGGTGCCCAGAAGGACAAGAAACTAGCAGTCATGTTCCCCCAGCTGCAGCATACTGCCAAGTTTGCTCCAGTGACGAGGAGAGAGGGGATGATTAGGTCACTGACTGTACTTGGGTGCCTGAGAGAAGAGAGAAGGAGGAGGCACAACAAGGCAGAATTCCTCTAGGGAGCAGCTTAAGGGCAGCCACCCTATTGCAACACACTGCAGAACTCTGCAGGTGCAGGGTGCTGCTGACTCCCCGCTGACTTTTAAAAGTTCCTTGGTGTGGGCCTTGTGTGCAGCAGATCTCACCATTGCTGTTTGTAACCAATGTCTGAAGTTGATCAAGCGTGGCCAGAACAGCAGCCACTTGGGCACCACATGCTTGACCAGACATATGACGACCTGCCATGCAGTCGGTTGGCAAAAACATTGAAAGACTCACATCAAAGAAAAAGGCGGACTTCTCCTTGTTCTTCAACTGGGATCTTCAACCCTACTATACCTCCAGTCCTCTCAAAATCCTGTACTGAGAGGAATGAAGGTATAGCAATAGGTGTCCCAAGTACTTGCAGCCAATCTGCTAGCAGTATACCACTATCTGATTTTAGCAGGCAATTTTCCCTACCCCAGTTGCTGAACTGTAATAAGAACTGAGTAACTCTGCTGGTAGCTGGGAAGGATAAAGGACAGGGTTCAGTGTTGTTGGAGCTTGTTCCGCAACCACGCCTCCAAAATGCTAGTGGTGATTCTGCCCCAGCTCTCTCCTCCACCCCCTCCTCTTCTTCCTCTATGACCTCTTCTGCAGATTTGTCCTCTGAACCAGCGGTGCTCCGTAAGCATTCAAGGGGCTACACAAGCAGTCAGGCAAAAAGATGTCATGTGGTGGTGGGATTGGTCTGCCTAGGGGACAGGAGCCACACTGGGGCAGAGATTCTGTCAGCTCTGCAGGGGCAGGCACAGAGATGCAAGCTTCAGCCAGGAATGGTTGTATGCGACAATGGCACCAACCTTCTCTCCACCCTCCGACAGGGACACTTGACCCATGTTCCATGTTTGGCACCAATCCTGAATTTGGTGGTGCAGCAATTCTGGAACAGGTACCCAGGCTTACAAGATCAAGTCTGTGGTCATTTCCACCAGTCATACAATGCCAGTGCTCAGCTGGTTGACATTCAAAGGGAATGGAACCTTCCCACCAACCGCCTCATTTGTGACATGTCCACCACGGGGAACTCAACGTTGGCAATGCTGCAGCGGCTGCACAGACAGCAGAGGGCCATCAATGAATATCTGTGTGAGTATGGCACAGGACAGAGTCAGGGGAGCTTGGCTTCATTTTGCCACACCTGTGGCTTCTGATCAAGGATGCATGCACTGTCCTGTCACCATTTGAGGATACCACAAGGATGGTGAGCAGCGACAATGCATGCATCAGTGACACTGTCCCTCTAGTCTTCCTGTTGGAGCACACGCTTTGTGGAATCATGGACAGAGCACTTGAGGCAGAACAGGACTTCCTTACCTCTCAAGGCCCCCTTTATCCAGATAGCATTCCTGCGGGCCTGCCAAACACACAGGAAGAAGAGGAGGAGGAAGAGGATTGTGTCAGCATGGATGTAGAGGATAACACTCAGCAGCAGTCTTCAAGGGATGGTTTTCAGTCCCCAGAAACCAAAGGAGTTGTACGTGGCTGGGAGAAGGTAGTTACGGATCCTGTGATCCTTAGTGACCCAGAGAACTCAGAATCGAATGACCAATGCCTTTAAACTATTTTTCAGTCGTCAGTAGGGATGAGCTTGATGTTCGAGTCGAAACCCCCGTGGCGTCAGAGGTGGGCAGGGTCACCCATTTACGTCACTGAGTGGCCCCACCGTCAGCTATATGACAGCTGTAAAAGCGAGAGAAGCGTCAGTCGGCAGGATGCCTCCTATGGAGGCGGAACTGTTGCATTTTTTTCCTTCGGCTCATCTGTGGCAGAATAGAAGATGAATGGACATTGCGGGACATTTTAAATGTTTTAATAAAAAAATGCATCATTCCCAGCTACCAGCAGAATTAAGGAAAGGTAAGGACCATGAGTCGGCAGTAATATGAACCTTACTGCTGACCACCCTGTCCAACAAGACCAAAACATTGTCTTCCACATGCCGGTAAAGAGCCGGAATAGCATTCTGTGAAAAGAAATGGCATTTGGAACCTGCTACTGAGGTACAGCACATTCCACAAATTCATGAAAGGGGGCAGAGTCTACCAGCTGCAATGGCAGAAGTTGCAGTGCTAGCAATTTGGCCAGGCTAGCATTTAGACACTGAGCATGTGGATGGCTGGGACCAAATTTCTTTTTACAGTTCAGCAAATGGGATAGGGAAATTTGCCTGCTAAAATCAGATGGTGGTTTACTGCTAGCAGATTGGCTGCAGCGACTTGGGACACCGACTGCTATACCTTCATTCCTCTCAGTGCTGGTTTTTGAGAGGACTGGAGGTATAGTAGGGTTGAAGATCCCAGATGAAGAACAAGGAGAAGTCCGCCTTTTTCTTTGATGTGGGTCTTTCAAGTGAAGAGGACTCCAGTGTCAACCTGTGAAGCTCCATGCCCAAGAGGGTTAAGGCAATGCTGAAAAATAATGGTGGCCACACAAAATATTGACACTTTGGGCACAATTTGGACATTTTCACTTGGGGGTGTACTCACTTTTGTTGCCAGCGGTTTAGACATTAATGGCTGTGTCTTGAGTTATCTTGAGGGGACAGCAAGTTGTCACTGTTATACAAGCTGTACACTCACTGCTTTACATTGTAGCAAAGTGTAATTTCTTCAGTGTTGTCACATGAAAAGATTAAATAAAATATTTACAAAAATGTGAGGAGTGTACTAAATTTTGTGAGATACTGTACATGTGAGATAAAGGTTTAACATCTTTATTTGTGTTATTTCTCTGAGTGTTTTGCACTTGAAATTGCACTGAAAGTGCACTTGGAAGTGCAGTCGCTGTAGATCCGGGGGAGATATGCAAGGAACATAAAAAAACAGCATTTTATCTTGCATATGATCGGATGATACAATCAGCAGAACTTCCCCTCATTTCAGCTCTACCCCTCAGATTTACAGGGACTGCACTTCCAAGTGCACTTTAATGCAATTTCAAGTGCACTTTGCACTTGTAGTTTGCACTTGTAGTGCAAAGTGGATTTGCCTTTCGTAAATAACCCCCATTGTCACCATAAAGTGTCAGGAAAATAAGCATTATTTTAATGTAAAAATATTAAATTGTAAATCAAGTAACTGTACACTGTTAAGCCATTCAGGGGGAATTATAACTGCACTAATGTGACTTTGTTGTACTACAAATATTGATAGAAAGTTGCCTTGGTCAAATAGCAGGCTACAATATCTTGAACACACTGGCATCTAGTTCCACACTTTATACCAAGTCCACGAGATGGCAGTGTGTTTACACATATGTTGATGATGTGAAATTGTTGCAATTTATTGTGGTATTTTTACTGACTCATCATGAAGTACTATTTCTTTCAATTTGTAACATTTCTTTGGCTTGGCTAGACACTGTCAGCAGTTTCCAAATGACACAGGGGACAGTTTTGCTTTTTATTGTGTTTTTTACATAACACTTAGGGGTCTATGTAGAAAATCTTTGCTGTAAGAATGTGACAAACATTCATGCAGCACAACTAAACTTGCTGTGTTTGATGTAGAGAAGGCAAGCTGGGAAAAAAACAGTTTTTTTCCCATTTTTTTCATAGCCGTTTTTGTTTTTTCTCTAGAAAAAGTGTGGATTACGTTCTTTTACAATGATAAATAATATATCTATGACACAAAACGATATAACATGAAAAACGTAATGAAAGTTTTCTAAAAACTTTATGCAAAGTCTTAAATTATTCCCGGTTCTCTCAGCTAAAGACAAGTGAATCCCAAAAAACTGTTTAAGTAACACTGTACCTCTCAATGCAGTTCTCAAACAAGAGAAATATGAATTTTAGCCACTAGGGAGCACTGCAAGAGAAAGTCTCCAGTTTAGTTTGCTTGTGGGCTCCATCTTTTAACTCCTACAGTTGGGTGATTGTTGGGATAAAATACATAATAGTTTCTGCCCTCTCAGGCCTTAATTGACAGGTGAGGCTCTGTACACACGATCAGTCCAAACTGATGAAAACGAACTGAAGTTCAGTTTCATCGGTTCACCGATGAAGCAGACTGACGGTCTGATGTGCCTACACACCATCAGTTCAAAAAACGATCGAGTCCAACGCGGTGACGTAAAACACAACGACGTGCTGAAAAAAATTAAGTTCAATGCTTCCAAGCATGCGTCAACTAGATCAGAATGTCAGTGCTGAAAACCGATCAAGTGAGGAGCGATGTCCGCGCCGGTGGAAGCTACAGCGTGCGTGTCAACTCGCAAAGGCTGAGAACCAGCTGCACAGGAAGTTGTGCGTGGTCTGCGTGTCGCCTCGACGTACGTTTCAGTAATCCGTCATCAGGAAGCGCGCGGTTTTCAGGACTGACATTCTGATCTACTAGCCCAAAGCCTCAGTGCCGGGATGTGGGCACTTTTCAAGTAAGCCTTCATTTTCCCCACTGTGTATGTATTTATCCTAAATAAAACGTTATTATGCTATGGTGGCATCTCTCTGTTTTTATTCATATGATGCCCTAACCAGCGGAACAACAGGAATCTCAGATTATCCACGTTTTTGTCCATGGTGACAACTAAGCTTTATCTGACCTCTTTTTAGTTAAAAAGGTCAACTACATGCGGTAAGGGGCCATCTTTTTATGCACTATCGGGTGATAAAAGTGGTGAAGGTGGACATCCTGATTATCTTATAATTATCACACATGCAGTGTCGATCAGGGAACATATGGACATTTGCAATCTAATAATTTAATTTATTTAGCTCATATTTTTGTGTATTTTCTAATTGTGTGATTCACTCACTTTAATCATTCTTATTCTTTGTTTTCATTGCACATGCACTTTAAATCTATTTTTGTTTAGTAAAAGTTTTGCAATACAACACATTCATTCTGTGATTGTTCTTTATGGCTAAAATTTACATTTTTTGCACAGTATGCACAAGCACTTTATTGTAATTATATAGTGTTTACTTGGATTTTCACAAATTAACTATTAGCGCCCCCTATCTATTTTCCTTTCACATACCTTTATAACCTGTAAATGATTCATATTAATGTTTTCCACCATTACAGCATATTGTTTGCCTATAGTATGGTCAGTAAATTGGTTTCTTTTCCTCCTCTCATGCCTCGTCGGATGGAAAATTTCTCTCAAGCCTGCCTTGCATACACATGGTTACACAAAAGTCTGGTGAACTTTTGACTGCCAAGAAAGCGGTGACGTACAGTAAAAGACTATGACGAGCCAGGAAAATGAAGTTCTATGCTTCCGAGCATGCGTCAAATTGTTTCCGAGCATGCATGTTTTTTGTCCCATCGGAAAAGCATACAGACGAACGGTTTTCCCGCTAGGATTTTTTCCTTTTTTTCCCGGTAGTTTTCATGTCGGAAAAACAGCGATGGAGCATACACACGGTCGGAATTCCTGTCCAAAAGCTCTCATTGCAGTTTTTCCAACGGGAAAACCGGTCGTGTGTACGAGGCAGAGCTGGCCTTTGGGGTGTGCGAGCCGTGCGGCTGCACAGGGCGCCATGGGCAACAAGGGCGCCATGTGGCACACACAGCTCGCAGAATGTGAGTCACATCAGGGCTGATCCTAGACGGGGTGCAGTTCACCCAGGCGCCACAGAGGTGGGGGCGCTCAAGCGCCACAGTGCTCAGCTCCCTCCTCCTCCCCCTTGTTGGGGTCTCTCTTGCAGCTCACAGCCACCGCGCGGTTTCCCAGGTCCGTCCTGGCCCGTCCCCCCCCCCCGTGGCTTGTGCGGGGGGGGCTGCCTGCCTGTAACACTCCCCCATCTAATGCTGTCCCTCAGGGATCTCCAATGTCTCATGCTGTTAGTTACTGCACTGCTGCACATGTCCCTACAGAGTCCTGACCTGGCACCATACCACCCCAGCCTGCCCTATGCCACCCCAGCCTGCCCTATGCCACCACAAACTGCCCTATACCACCACAAACTGCCCTATACCACCCCAGCCTGCCCTATATCACCCCAGCCTGCCCTATATCACCCCAGCCTGCCCTATGCCACCACAAACTGCCCTATACCACCACAAACTGCCCTATACCACCCCAGCCTGCCCTATATCACCCCAGCCTGCCCTATGCCACATCAGCCTGCCCTATGCCACATCAGCCTACCCTATGCCACATCAGCCTGCCCTATGCCACCTCAGCCTGCCCTATGCCACCACAAACTGCCCTTGGTCACCACAAACTGCCCTATGCCACCACAAACTGCCCTATACCACCACAGCCTGCCCTATATCACCCCAGCCTGCCCTATGCCACCACAAACTGCCCTATTCCACCACAAACTGCCCTATGCCACCAAAAACTGCCCTATACCACCACAAACTGCCCTATACCACCCCAGCCTGCCCTATGCCACATCAGCCTGCCCTATGCCACATCATCCTACCCTATGCCACATCAGCCTGCCCTATGCCACCTCAGCCTGCCCTATGCCACCCCAGCCTGCCCTATACCAACCCAGCCTGCCCTATACCACCCCAGCCTGCCCTATACCACCCCAGCCTGCCCTATACCACCGCAACCTGCCCAATACCACCGCAACCTGCCCTATGCTACCACACCCTGCTCTATACCACCCCATCTTGCCCTATGCCACCCCAACCTGCCTTATATTACCCCAACCTCCCCTATATCGCCCCAGCCGGCCCAATACCACCCTATACTTTAATTTACAGGGGCCATTTGGTGGGGGCACAGGATTATCTCGCACAGAGCGCCTGAACACCTAAGTCCGGCCCTGGTACGAATCATCAGTAAACAGGTGAGACCAACATCTAAAGGTTGGAAACATTTCCACATTGCAATTTCTGCTGAGAGCAAAGCTGTAATTCTCAAATATTGTGAGAAAAAATATTATTTTACAAATGCTACAAGGATGACGAAACATATCCTGGTATGCCTGAGGTCCCCTAAAGACATTGAAAGATACTTTGTGGAATGAAATGATAAGGACCAGAATGAAAGTGCGAATAGCTTTTCCCTCCAGAGTTCTCATTCCAGAAACACTCTTTCTGCTGCGTCTGGATCATCACAAAGTGTTTCTTCACCTTTAGCATCTTAAAGTAAGGAAGAGTTACAAACAATGGCCTGCCAAAAATATACAATACCTTTTATTTATAGAGAAAATCAGGAGAACATTTGTCAAGCAATATATGCTTATAGATCAGCACTGAAAATTGATATCAACCGGAAGCTTTTACATTTTTATGAGGGAAAGGGGGTGGTTACCTAATCTTGTGTACAGTTGAAAAGTTCATAACATATACAGTCCTTGTTCCATTTAGGGGTCCTGTGCATCCTGGTTTTGCTGAATTCGGGCTGAATTCGGACCTGAAACAGACCAAAAGACGCACATAGCTCCTGTGCAAATTCGTGCCACAGACGCATCAAAGGTATGTGAACCGGCTTCTAGAGAGCCATTCACAATCTCCTGCTATTGTGAATTGAATGCGGGGATCCCGCATTCCAATTCGCAATAGTGTGAACCGAACCTAGAATTTTAATTTTTTGCAGAAAAAACAAAGAATTCCCATTCTTCTATTTGAAAACAGGTATGTATTACTTTACCATTTTAAATATTTTATTTAGACAGTAACTGCATTTAGAATAATTAATAATTGTTTTTTCATGTGGATAACAAACACAGATTGGAACAAAATTTAAAAGACATATAGAAATACAACCTTATCATTCCTTAATAAACAAAAATTGAAAAGAAAATACATACGGTATATCTGTGATTAAAAAGTCCAAATTCAGTCTGACATTTCTGGATCAGGATGTTCAATCTTATCCACTTAGTGATGGGACATAATATAGCCAGATTGACGCTGACCTGTCGGAGGAGATCCCCAGACATCTTCGAACTCTTATATTTTTAAATTTGGTAGAAGCTACAGTAAAATAACTATAGCAAGGGCATTTAAATCGCCCGTGATAAATGTCACATTTGTGAAACACAAAATATCCTGGATTATGATTAATGAAAAACTGACCAGTATCCATAGAGATAAACAAGCTAGGTTTGAGAAGTGTGGAACTCCTGGATTGCGTACCTCCAAGCTCCCTAGACACTGGGACATCTTGTGGAAGGAGGCTCGAACTGAAGGGACCATCTCTGGCTTTTTCTCTTACTTTAATTATTTTTCTTCTTCCTCTTTTTTCCTTTTCATTGGGTATCATGAGGTATCATGCTATGAGACATTGGGAATAATCCTTGGCAATAATGTTTCCCTACCTCTCAGTGTATTTGAGTTATGTGTGACGTTCAGCTTATTGTAATGTTACTTCCAAAAATGTTCCCATTTCTTGACGTTTTGTAATAGGCTGCTGCGGGACTCATTGCCCTCCAGGGGTCTCAAAACTATGGCCCTCCAGTTGTTCAGGAACTACAATTCCCATTATGCCTAGTCATGTCTTGTTCACAGGACAAATCATGTTCGCTGGGCGTTTTTTTTTTGTTGTGTGGGTCAGCTATTATCATGATTGACATTGAATCTTCTTCAGGGAACATTCATTTTTTGGGGTTTATTTTTTAATAAAAAACATGTCTTCTTGGTTTTTATTTACTTCTGATTTTTTTTTGTGTACCCCTACTCATTCACATAAAGCGGGCCAGGATCTCGGTGCCCCCTTGGGCCAGGATCTTGGTGCCCCCTTTTTAAAGGGGGCATCTAGATTCCGATAACTTACGACCTGCACCCTCATAACCATTGGGCCAGGGTTGTGGGGAAGTCCTTGTTGAAGACATGTGACCTGGTATGGTACAGGAAAGGGGTGGGATGCTTGCTTGTCCCCCCTTTCCTGACCTGCTGGGCTACATGCTCGGATAAGGGTCTGGTATGGATTTTGGGGGACCCCACGCAATAAAAAAAATTGGCATTGGGTACCCTGTAAAATCCATACCAGACTTAAGGGTCTGGAATGGAATTTGGATGGGACCCCACACTTTTTTTTTTACATTTGGCATGGGGTTCCCCCCCAAATTCACCTGCTTCCTATTAACCACAGCTATTCTCAATTAATTTGAATGTTATTGAATGCTTTTGAAAATGTGATGTCATCTGAACAACGTGAATGAATGAATGCATTATTTTTTTTCTCATTATAACGTCGTTTCAGATTCATTGTCCATTTGGAAATTCAGATACATCTCCGAAAAAAAAAATTTCATCTGAAAAATGAATCATAATGAAAGCACATTTCTAGTTAGAACTCAAACAAGCCAGCCAGACCAGAACTCAAAGAAGTCATCTGGGCTAGAACTCAAACCAGCTAGATGGGCCAGATTTGAGACCAGCTGGGTCAGAAACAAGCTGAGTGGATCAGCCTGCAGCATCAGTTGTACTGCATTCACATTAGTCTCCTACATCAGACTTGGCGTGACCAATTACTCTCCAGACATGAAAATGATTGTGAATCTTAGTGGATGCCAAGTTCCTAATGAAGCTAGTGTTTAATGTTTTCTTTGTACCATCCTTTCTTTTTATTGTGCCCTTACTATTTAATCTCTTACATACAAAGAAGGGGTACATCACTTAGGTTATGTTTCATCTCTTCCATGTTGTTCAGGCATATCTCCATCTCTCAAAGGTTGCTTACTCCCATTTGAAGGCATTACTCTCTAGTCCAGGGGTCCTCAAACTTTTTAAACAGGGGGCCGGTTCACTGTCCCTCAGACCGTTGGAGGGCCGGACTATAAAAAAAAACTATCATGATCATTGCAAGCCCCCCCCCCCACCTCATCATCATTAGCCCCTCATTGCAAGCCCCCCCTCGCCAGCATCATTGCAAGCCCCTCATTGCAAGCCCCCCTCACAATCAATAATTGCAAGCCGATAAAGATCATTGCAAGCCCCCCCCCATCATCATTACATCATCATCATCATCATCATCATCAGCCCCTCATTGCAACCCCCCTCACCTTTGCTGTGTCACGGTCCCGCTGTGTCACGAAGCTCACAGTGTTGTTAACAGTTCGTGCGCGCTATGATAAAAGTCCCGCCCTCCTCCTCCTAGACTAGCTCGTGTGATAGACAGAACACTGGCTCTATCACACAAGCTAGTCTAGGTCAGGAGGAGGGCGGGACTTTTATCATAGCGCGCCCGAACTGTTAACACTGTGAGCTCCGTGACACAGTGGGATCGCTGTGTTACAACCTGCCGTGCATTTCAGGGTGGGGTGGGCCGGTTAAATGTCCTCTGCGGGCCGCATGGACCCCTGCTCTAGTCTATACAGAGTGCAAAAACATTTAATGTACACGTAGATGCAATATCTTTTTTTTCCACCAGATGGCATCATAACACAATGCACTGTATAATTGATAGCGCAGGAATTAGAGAACATGGGCAATGGGCAGCCATGTTTTCAAAATTCCCCTTAGATAAAACAACATTAATAATTACCGTGATGTCATCCTTTAAATGAAAGCTAACTGATGCAGCAACTTTCATCAAGTTCTTTTATTTTGAAAAGCAACAAACATCATCATGAGCCAAAATTGCAACCAAAGACATGGCTCCCCCTACAACTAGAAAAGGAGCATGTATTAAATACACAGTACGACATAAAAGAAGAATTTGAAATAGAATGCAACAAAATATATACAATATGTACACACTGATATGTATAAAATAAATATCTTATGCAGAATTTCAAGGAAAATATACATTTTAGGCCTCATACACAATCAGTGTTTAGCCCCTGTGCATGAGTTTCTGACTTTTTTGTGTAGGCAGAAGGCACACCGTGCAGCACGTCTGCCGACAGAGGCTAATAGCTGCTACGGTTGGACGGTGTCCTCGTGATACTAATGCTTGGGGCCATATGAGCCAAAGGTCAAAGGCAGGAGTCGGGAATGTGTAACGAACATTGCAGGGGTCAGTAGTATGTGATGTACAGAGTGAAGGGATCAGGAGAATGTAATGTACAAAGTGCAGGGATCAGCAATACATAACGGTAGTATGTTTCGTACTGTCCAATATGCATGGGAATGGAATTTAGTGACAGTCCTGTTGATCTCCTCTAACCTTCAGAAATCTCCACATATACTTGCAATCAGCTCCCAACATAGGATGTCTCCCGAAATGAATGATCTATTTTTAACTCTTAGGCCTCGTACAGACGAGGGGTTATCTGCTGGAAGCGGACATTCCTCCTCCGGATTTTGATCCGATGGCTTGTACACACCATCGGATCAAAATCCGTGCGGAAAACATCCGCTGTCACGTGTCGCGCCGTCACGCGACAATGATGCGGCGATGTGCGCGACGCTGGAAGGTAAACACTTCCACGCATGCGTCGAATCATTACGACGCATGCGAGGGATGGGAGCGGACGGACTGATCCGGTGAGTCTGTACAGACGACCGGATCAGTCCGCTGGACTGGATCCCAGCGGATAGATTTTGTAGCATGCTACAAAATTTTTATCTGCTGGGAATCCGTCGGCTGGATTTTTATCCGCCGAAAATTGTCCGCTCGGGCCTACAAACGACCGGATCTATCCGCTGGAACTGATCCGCGGATCAATCCCAGCGGATAGATCCTCTCGTCTGTACGGGGCCTTACATGTCACGCAAAATACTGAAAAGAGGCATAAAAAAGGTGTTAGTGATAGGAGATTTCCTCAGCCAGGAGCAAAATTGCTGCACTAGCTGTCAGAATGCAGACTGTCCCACCACCAATCAGTAAAATGCTGAGTGCCCTGGATCTAGTGGCCAAAATCTCAGAACTGTCCCACAGGTTCCAGGACACCAATTATGAAGGCAGAAAATTTGGCATGTCATTGTAGCTTAACAGTATGCTTAGAGATAAACCATAAGTCAGAGCAAACATTTAAGTTTATGTGGGACTTTTTAAAGCAGGAAGCAGGGTGATTTCACTGGGCCATTGAAAGCTTGGACATATGGCTAGTCTGTGAATGGCTTTATTAAATACAATAACAAAAATATAAAGGGGATATATGTAAAATGGGAAATGCGTATCTAAACTTACTTTTGAGTAAACATTTCAATAGTAAACAACAGCTAAATAAATCCATTACAATTATTCAGTGATCACAACTAATACATTGCTTCCAAAATTCTTACTCTGTATTTTTCCACTTTTTCTTTTCTCATTTATTAAACAATGCCAAATGCTTGACGTGAACTCTTGTATTATGTTTGCATAATAAATAGCCGATTAGGAATCTGTTCAAATTTATTTTCTACTGAAGGTTTATAGTAGGTGCTAAGACAGAGAACATGAAACCATCTGAAAAGACTGGGATGGTTTTTCGTTAGTTATCTAATGGAATGCACATGTAAAATAACTGTAGTTATTGCTGTGCTGAGCGGAGCCGTACATCATTTTAGATATGGCCACAGTGCTGTAATTTATGCTGAGCTATAGTATATTTTTTTTAAACATATAATTTCATTTGTCACTAAAGAAAGAATTTTGAATAGCAATTAATGGAAGCTTTTGAGACCTTGTAGCAACAAAAGCCAGAATAACGTGCTAGCCATTACATGGTATTCACAATGCAATATGTAAACCATAACTTCAGAGTCCAATTTGAAGACACATTGGGGTATATGTATAAAATAATTCTGTGGGGTTATCTTAAGAATTTGCCCAGGCACAACATATGAATATCACATTTTTGTCATATACTGTAAGCTCTCAGTTCCATCTAGTGGCCATAATGATGTATTTTTTCTGAAACACCCAAATAAAATTAGATGACATTATTATAGCCACTAGATAGAGCTGACAATCACAGGAAATAATCATATTATAAAAAGTATGGTGATTTGTCCTTGTATCTGTGCAAACGCTCAAGACAACCACACTGCGTTTTTTTATTTACAAAGACCCCTTACATTTGCCTAATACAATGGGGATAAGATCCTCTGTATTTACCATAACACATTCTTTTTTATTCACACAGGAGAAATGGTCTTATTCACTTTCATTTACCTAAAGTGTATATAAAGTAGAAACATTTTTTGTGTTTTGTTTTGTATAGAGTAGGGAATGGTTAAGACTCTATTCGGGTGCTTTCCTTTAAATATAATCTTTGTTTCCTTATAAATAATACACAAGGCAAACATATCCAAGACATAAATAAAGAATGCAAAAAAGAAATAAGAACAAATACAATGCTCATACTCTAACCTAGACTATAATATGTAAAGCCTATATACATGTACAATTGCAAAACACAAAACAAAAAACAAGCAATAAAGCTGGGCTTTGTGATCTGTCTTTCACAGAATATACTTATATAACAAAAATATAAATAAAAAAGACATAGAAAAGAATAAAACCCAAAAGGGTTAATGTGGTCCCTAAGGGCCTAATCCACAAAGCAGATGCGCCGACTTAACTCGAGATACGCGGCGTAATTGAAATTTACACCGCGCGTATCTTTGCGCCTGATCCTCATAATGAGTTACGCCTGAAATCCAGGTTTTTCCGTCCAACCTAAAATAATTACACCGGCGCTTCTTCATGCGCAAATTACGCTAGACACGCCGCTGTTTTGATAGGTGTATGGCACCTTCAGATTCAACCGTGAAGCCATCCTGGAATTAACCACAATCCTGCAGGATGATCTCACCAGCCCAACACAACGCTCACATGCAGTGCAGCCACTGATCAAGGTAATGGCAACACTCCATTTCCTTGCCACTGGCTCTTTTCAGCGCACAAGTGGACGTGTGGCTGGGATGGCACAATCCTCCATGAGCAGATGTGTGCACCAGGTTGTCCCTGCAATCCTGAGACGCATGGTCAATCAATTCATCAAACCCTCCCAGGAGGTCCAGCGAATGGACACAATGACTGATTTTTTCCAAATTGCTGGATTCCCACGCACCATCGGGGCCATTGATTGCACCCATGTGGCACTACAACCCCCCCATGAGACAGAGCACATGTACCGTAATAGGAAGCACTGGCATTCAATCAATGTTTAGGTGATAGTGGATGCCAAATGCCTCATATGGCACGTCTGTGCCAAATTCCCAGGATCCAGCCATGACAGCTATATATTCCGTCACAGCAAGATCTCCAGAGAATTGGAACAGAATGTGTATGGGGACAGCTGGCTGGTTGGTGAGTGACATGGGTGTCAGATATGACTGTCCCCCCCCCATGATGCAGACATCACGAGGGGCACATGCATGACTAACATCCTCCTGTCTTTTCCCTTCCAGGTGACTCTGCATATGCACTGGGACCCCATCTTATGACTCCATTCCGGAACCCCCAAACCCCAGGAGAGGAAAGATACAATGCTGCACACATACGTACCCGTGCAGTGGTGGAACGCACATTTGGCCTCCTGAAGTCACGTTTCCGATGCCTGGATAAGTCTGGGGGTACCATGTTGTATTCCCCAGACTTTGTGTGCCAGATCATCGGTGCATGTTGTATTCTGCACAACTTCGCAGTGAGAAGGGGCCTGGAGATTGACATATGTGATGACCTGACCCCTGAACCAGACAATCCCCCCCCAACCAACTCTACCCGGTATGCTGAGGGCACAGCAGCCAGGAGACGCCTCGCAGAAGGCATCTTTGCACAGTAAACGCACATTAAACATGGCACAATGAGAATGTATCTTTGCACAGTAAACGCACATTAATTATGTCACAATGAGAATGCATGAATGCACACCACTAGCACAGACACATCACATGCACATCGAATTGGATTAGATCCAAGTACCCCCCCCAATGGTACTTGGGAGCAGTAACGCCCACGCCACGGCTCCAATTATGTCACTGTGCATTCATACACCATTCAGGGACCTGGCATCACTTCTCCCTGGTCCTGGGGATCCCTTCTCCACCAAAACTGAGGGTGACACCCTTATTTAATCAGGAATGCCACCCCCCCACATTCACACATCATTCACACACATAAACCAAATCATAAGTACAGTATGCCAAACAAAATCATAAAAATAAAAAACAAAAGTACCCCTGCCAAATTAATAGCGGCGGCGTTTGCTACGCCTGGGCCGCCCACAGGCACGGCCACGGGCAACCGGAGGATCTTCATGGGGGGGTGTGAGCAGGGGAGGGAGTATCTTCATGGAGGGGGTGTGAGCAGGGGAGGGAGTATCTTCATGGGGGGGTGGGTGAGCACGGGAAGGAGGAGCCTCCCCTGGTGACTGTCCTCCTGCTGGCCTTCCCTCCAAGGCCACTGCTATCCTTGTGAGACACATTGTGAGGGCAGCCGTATTGGCCTGGCCAGCCCTGGTATTGTCCTGCACAGCCTGGGTCAGGGCAGTCACCTCCTGGGCCACGCCTGTTGTGGCGGTCTTCAGGTCCCACAAACATGTGATGACCGCCAATGAGTTTGTGGCCCCATCACTGAGTGACTCCTTCATTGCACCCAGGCTGTGCTCCATCTGGGTCAGAGTCTCTTTTATCTGACCCAGATGGCGGGTCTGCCGGGCATTGTCCCTCTGCAGACTGCCCGGCAGACGCTCGGCCACCCCCCTGGTCTCCTGAGTCGCCATCCTGCCTGCCCCTGAGGCTTGTGGCCCTGGAGGAGGGGAGAGAGTGACCCTTGTGGGTTGAGGCCTGTTGAGAGAGGAGTGGGAGGGGCTACCCCTGATGGTGGCCTGACTGCTGGCAGCCTCAGGGGTAGCCTCAAGGGTAGCCTCAAGGGACAACATATCCGAGGCCAAAAGGACTTCCCGGCCAATCTGCAGATCTTCTTCCTCCACCCCCTCATCCCCCTCCCCCTCATCCTCCTCCCCCTCAACCTCCTCATGAGGGGAGGTTTGGCCACTCCCCTCCCCTGGGGAATCCTGCCCTTCTTGGGACTCATCAGCAGCCTCTTGTCCTTGGGGTGGTGCAGCAGCCTGGCCTGATGGGCCTGCAATCTCCTGGTCATCTGTGGAGGACACAAAACAATCACAGGTTTGAGGATCCACACACTTGGCACATCTTCCCTTCCCCCACCCACACATGCTAATCACCAGATAGAAAAACCAAAAACTTACCTGGCCTCACAGGAACATCAGATTGATATCCACGCAGGCCCACCACATGCTCTGGCTGGAAACACCGGGCCACTGCCCATTGCTCCTCACTGAGCCTGATGGGGCAGGCTGGGCCTCCTCCAGTGCCCGTGGTATGGGCATTTATTTGGGCCACCTTGTTACGGACCAGGCTCTTTAGATCGTTAATCTTTTTTTGGATGCCAGCGGGGGTCCTCGTCTCCCCCCCCCCCGCCGCATTGATCTGATCCGTAATCTTTTTTATTATCACCTTCCTTTGGGCCGGGGAGGTGTTCCGGCTATCAGGGCCATGCAAATATCGCCCATATAGGACGATGGCCCGAGCAAGAATTTGCTTCTCTACCTGTGAAAAATTGAGCTTCCTGCGCTTGGGTGCCATCACCGACACCACTCAGCAACAAGAATCAACTCACAGGACAAACAAACAAAAATACACACACAACAAACAAACAAAAATACACACAGAAGAAACACACAATAAACAAAAAACACAAGCAGACAGCTACTACAAATTCAAAAACATACACGCAAAAAACAAACACAAAATACACTCAGGAAAAAACAAACACAAAATACACTCAGAAAAAAACAAACAGAAAATACACTTAGCAGAAACAAACACCAACTACAATCTAATACTCCTCCAAAACTTTACTATCACACACAACTCACCAACAAACACCAACAAACGTTCATAGCAGAAGCAACTTGCTCTAGGAAGGGTAACACAGGGAAATACTTTTGCAAGGGAAGTGTGTTTGTGTGGGGCTTTTTATACACAGGGCGATCCTCAAACTAAGTACGCTTGGCCTTTTACCTATCTCACTGATTGCGCCAAGCCAAGTTCTGCACATGCCCAGTGAGCAGCAGATTCGTGCGCGCATGCGCAGTACGGCCGGCCCTTCATTTGCATGGGGTCACGGCTCATTACAATGAAGCACGCCCACTTCCTTTCCACTTGCAATAACCCCGCCTTACGCCTCGGGATTTAAGTTACGCTTGCGCAATTTTATGCGCAAATGCGCTGTGGATACGGCACTTACGACACCAAATTAGGGCGCCGTAACTTAAATGACATGCGCCGCTGTTTGTGGATTAGGCCCTAAGATACTAAGACTGTGGAACTGAAGAATCCTTTTTTTTTGTGTCCTCTATACCAGCGACTGCCTCAGCTGCTTATGATTGGCCCAGTACAGTGACAGTTTCCGGCATGATTGCTTGGGTGTTTTCGGACTAGGATCCAAACACACCTGACGTCATCCCTACTAACAAGTAACAAGTGGTAGGCTACATTCACACCAGCAAACCAGAAATTTATAGTGAACAGGGCCACACCAAGTACACCGATGGGGATACCTGATGGCATCTGGTCGCATCTGGTCGCAGGCAACAATGGTATGTATACTGGAATTTGTATTTATTTATTTCACTAGTAGTGGCAGCGATCAATGACTTATAGCAGGACTGCGACATTGCAGTGGTCAATCGGACACTGACACTTTTGACACTTTTTGGGAACCAGTCACACTAATACAATGATCAGTGCTAAATATATACACTGTCACTGTACTAATTATACTGGATGGGAAGGGTTTAAACAGCTAGGGCAATGGGGTTAAGTGTGTGTCTCACCAGTGTTTTGGTATACTAGGTGTGCTGCTATTACTAAAGAAAAGTGATGGATTTTATTCTCGGCTTTGCAGGGAAAGAAAATCCATAACTTTCCTACTGACAAGACAGAGCTCTGTCTTGTTTTTTCTGTGTGTCTTCCCGATGATCGGCTGGTGCCGGCGGTCATCCATTGGCCGGCACCTGCTGATGGGAATCTGCTGTGTAGAATCACAGCACAGCCGGGTCGCCCGCGGCAGAGTGCTGGAGCAGCAGAGCCGCCTTGCCACCTTACATGTCAGTGATACATCAAGCGTTTAAAGGCAAGCATTAATGCAAGCAGCTTTGCCTTGAGAAATTGGCCCTTGAAATGGGTTAGCTTACTTGCACCAACTACATCTCACTGTAAGTGTTTGAGAGGTCTTCTTATCCTACATCTGGATGTGAACATATAGGTAGATTCAGTAAGAGTTAGGCCGGCTTATCAGTAGATAAGCCGACCTAACTCAGAATCTACGCCGACTTATGTTTAAGGGTATTCTCAATCAGAGATACGCTTAAACATATCTAAGATAAGACAGCTTGCGCCGTCCTATCTTAGGTTGCAATATTTCGGATGGCCGCTAGGTGGCGCTTCCATTGCGGTCGGCGTAGAATATGCAAATTAGTAGATACGCCGATTCATGAACGTACGCCCGGCCGACGCAGTACTTTTACGCCATTTACGTAAGAGATAGGCCGCCTAAAGTTAAAGATGCCCCCTAGGTGGTGTAGCCAATGTTAAAGTATGGCCGCCGTTCCCGCTTCGAAATTCGAAATTTTTACGTTGTTTGCGTAAGTCGTCCGTGAATCGGGATTTACGTCGTTTACGTAAATCAATAGGCCCGTGCGGCGTACTTAGCCGCAATGCACACTGGGAAATGTAGGCGCCCGGCGAAACGCAAGTTAAAAAAAACTTCAAAAACGTCAGGTCAAGCCCCATTAACATAAAACACGCCCCCTTACACACATTTGAATTACGCGCCCTTACGCCCGCCCGCTTTAGGCTACGGCTACGTATCTTAGAAGGCAAGTACATTGTGAATCATGTACTTGCCTAGCTAACTTACGGCGGCGTAGCCTAAACACGCTAAGCTACGCTGCCATAAGTTTAAGCCAAGCTACCTGAATCTACCTAATACTCTGTACTCTATATGATGATATGTCTATGATTTAAAAAAAAAAATGGTGTCAGTGTTGTATTTGGCTGGTGCACTTTCTCTTTTGTTTTAAGTATTAAATATTTCACTATTAGTCTAACAATAACTGTTATTGGAATTATGCACTCACATTATAGTCCCACTCTTGGTTACATGGAAACTTTGGGAAAATAAATTGGTCCCAATCTGATGGAGGATTGTCACCTCTCTTGTACATCAGTTAAAGTACAAGTGCAAGTAAAATAAAGTAAAAAGTCCTTCTTAGGCCCCGTACACACGAGAGGATCGATCCGCTGGAATTGATCCGCGGACTGTTTCCGCTGATAAATCCTCTCGTGTGTACTAGGCCTTAGAGGCTGATTTATATAAAAAAAAAAAAAAATTCTTTGAAAATTTCTCAACATTTGTGTAAGCCCAACAAATAATTCCCGTAATGTTTGTAACAGGTGCGTAATAGTTTTCTTATCTTTCGCCAGGTGAATGTAATACGTTTAACCCCTAACATGGGATCCTAATAGGAAAATAGATTAAGAACATTCGACCATGAAAGTTAAGAGGCTAAGAATATTCAACCAGCGGGGGGCATAATATGAGGGAGGCTTCTGCACTGTGCAGTCTATCAGTCTATGAACAACCGAACAAATGGGTGTTTGATCAGCCAAAGGAACCTTCAGCTGCAGAGTGAAGCAAAACATTTTGCAGTTGTATTATTACGGCTAAATGCGAAAGCTTCCTCCTTGGTGTTAGGGAGCTGGCACGCATGGCATCCTAACAACCAGTGATTCATATCTACCCAGGAAATAACTCATCCCCTCCTGGCACATTCAGTTGTCAGCCAGGGATGACTGACAGATGAAGGGAAACAAACATGGGGAAAAGTGAAAAAAAAAGCAGTGTGAGTTCCTTTAGGCCTGGTATCGATTACAAAGATTAACCACTTAAGGAACGGAAGATTTGCCCCCTTAATGACCAAGCCCATTTTTTGCAATACGGCACTGTGTCGCTTTAACTGACGATTGCGCGGTCATGCAACGCTGTACCCAAACTAAATTGTCGTCCTTTTTTTCCCACAGGAATTATTGGTTACACGTGCGTGAATGTAGACACACTCAAAGTGAATGTTTTATAAACCAGCCCCTGAAAGTCCCTTACTGTTCCCCTCCCCTTTAGCACAAGCAAGTAGAAGAGTTTCAGGGTTCATAGGGAAAGAAAAGGCTAACTTTTATTTAGGTGGTGTCTTGTATAGGTATGGTCAGCTTTACAGGTGAAACTCAAACAATTTCAATAACGTGCAAAAGTTTATTTATTTCACTAATGCAACTTAAAAGGTGAAAAGTGAAACTCCTGCGCTGTCTGTGAATGCAAAGGGGGGGGGGTAGGGGAGAGGGAGGGTGAAAGGAGCACTGCTGCAAAACCTAGGAAGGTCTACCTTGATAGACAAAGTGATAATGGAACAAGTAAAAGATGTCTGCGCTGTGAAACACACTATCAATAATAAATTGCAAATGTGTGAAAGGGGAGGGGGGGAGGGGACACAAGTGACAGTGAATACGTGGGTATACCGTGGTGATTACTATAGATAGTGATAAATTGAACAATAACTCAGTAAATATAGAAGATACACATATGCAACTAAAATAAAGTCCAAGAGACGAAAGAAACCCCAGGTCTCCAAAAGTCTGGTAAATTTGATGGTTGAAAATGAGGACAGATATTCAATGAAGGGAGACCCCGCAGCCAACTCTGGTGAAGAAAGGATAGACCGTCACCTTAAAAGTCTCCACACACACCTCTGGTGGTCCCAGCAGCTCACCTTACATCAAGCAAATGGAGCCTGATAGGAAAACCTTTATGGTCTGGTCTTGATGGTATAAGTTGCTCTCACATTCCAAGGCAGTCCATGCAAACATAAGGAACATAGAGCAGGATTGTGTAATATTGATAGAGCCAGGGGGTCTTGCACAAAACACACTCAGATGCACTCACATGGAATATAAAATATGAGGCTTATCTCCATTGCTATGCCAGACCATATTTTGTTGTAAACAAACCCAAAAAAAACAGAGGCGCATGTCCCAGCTGGAGGAAGAGTCTCTGCAGGTCAATAGGGAGGCGGCTTCCATCATGAGGGCCCCCTTAACCCTGTTGAGGGCTACAGCACCTACCTTGCTGACCAGCTGCAAAAAATGGATGAGCGACAACGGGCCCTGGCAGCGGATTTTTTACCCCGAGAATATAATGCGATTCATCAACAAATATTGAACTTTTAAAAACCAGTGGGAAATCAGAAATCCATCCTATTCTAACAAGAATGTTCGAAGGGCAACAATTGACCAATTGATCACGTATATGCAGACCTGGATACAAGAGATAACTTCCACCATGATAAGCAAAAAAATCAATAACATGAGGAGTGCTTACAAGAAGCGTTTGATACAGGTCCGTGCTTCTCAGAGGTCAGGAGCAGCAGCAGATGAAGTACAGGAGCCCAAGCTGTGGTACTATAAACAGCTCTGTTTTCTGGACGATGAGATCAAGGACAGATAATCACCTTCCAGTCTTCCTTCCACCCTTCCCTCCACCGCTCCCTCCAGCGTTCCTTCCACTGTCCCCCCCACCCCTGCAGAGGGTGTCGCGGAGTTGGCAGAGATTGAGTAGCCAGATCTGAACATCTTCAGTCAGGTATAGTAGTTTACAAAATATTTCTTGGCCTCAAAAAAATAAAAGAAGAAAATTCTCCAAAAAGAAGAAGAAAAAAAAAACATTGTTGTGATAACTTGAGATAATAAAAAAAAAGAAAATTCTCCAAAAAAAAAAAAAAAAAATTATGTGGAGTAAAACAAATTATTTTGGAGATCTAGCTTTCTAAAAACCAAAACAAAAAAAAATTAGATCACAAGCAAAAAATAAAAGAAGTCAGTATGGGAGAACTCTGTCTAAATAGCATCAGCAAAACAACGTGTTTATTCTAGCAATAGAAGGAAGAAAAAAATGTGCTGCAATAAATGAGGCACTAGTTTTCAAAATGTAGAATGTGCCATCTCCAAAACGAACGCGAGTTTTACAAGAACGAGCGCTCCCGTCCCCTAATTTAGTCTGAGCATGCGTGGATTTTTAACCGATGGTTCGTGCCTACTAACGATCGTTTTTGACCTTTCGGTTAGGAATCCATCGGTTAAAATTTAAAGCAAGTTGGCTTTTTTTTAACCGATGGTTAAATAACCTATGGGGCCCACACACGATCGGTTTTGACCGATGAAAACGGTCCTTCAGACCGTTGTCCTCTGGTTAACCTATCGTGTGTACGAGGCCTAAGCCCTCCTTTGGTATTTATGGGGCTTGCAGCAGGGAGCAGGACTCTAGAAAGCCTGGAAAATAGTCTGTACACATTTAACCCCTTCCCATCCAGAGCAGGATGCACATTTATGTATAACTACACATTGCTGCCGACTCAGAATGGTGACATTAGGCACTGGAACGCAAATGTACTGTTAGGCTGATATCAATCTGCCCAACGGTGCTCAGCACAGGAGTCAGCGGTAGACTGCCATGTTAACACTGGCCCAGATTCAAGAAGCAATTGCGCCTGCGTAACCATAGTTATGCAGCGCAATTGCTTACTTGCCCCGGCGTAACGACTTCTCCTGATTCAGAGAGCTTGTTACGCCGACTGCAGCCTAAGATATGCGTGGCATAAGGCTCTTATGCCCTCATATCTTAGGCTGCATTCTTACGTTGGCCACTAGGTGGCGTTCCCGTTGTGGTCAGCGTATAGTATGCAAATTGCATACTAACGCCGATTCACAATGTTACGCGAGCCCTGCGTACGCAGTTTACGTCGTTTGCGTACGTCGTTTTTTTGCGTAAGGCTGCCCCTTCTATAGCAGGGGCAGCCAATGCTAAAGTATACCCGTCGTTCCCGCGTCGCGAAATTTAAAATTTACGTTGTTTGCGTAAGTGAATCGTGAATGGCGCTGGACGCCATTCACGTTCACTTTGAAGCAAATGACGTCCTTGCGACGTCATTTACCGCAATGCACGTCGGGAAAGTTTCCCGACGGAGCATGCACACTACGCTCGGCGCGGGAACGCGCCTAATTTAAATTATTCCCGCCCCCTACGGGATCATTTAAATTGCGCGCGCTTACGCCGGGCATTTTGCCGGAGCGCCCACGCAATTTACGGAGCTACTGCTCCGTGAATCGAGGGTAGCGCAGAAAATTTGCGGGGGCGCAGGGCAAAAACGGTGCCCTGCGCCTACTTAAAAAATGCGCAAATGTTACTGAATCTACCCCACTGATGCTAGAATGGGATGGATATAATCCTCTGCAGTGGTGGTCAACAGTGGAACCCCTGAAGGCATATTGGGGTGGATTTACTAAAGACAAATAGACTGTGCACTTTGCAAGTGCAGTTGCACTCTGCCACGCGTAATTGCTCCAGAACTTAATAAATGAGGTAAAGCTTAATTTTGCAAAGAGTACCCAATCACATTCAAAGAATAAAAAAAATAAAAAAACAGCATTTTTGCAACTGCACTTGCAAGTCTATGCCTTTAGTAAATCCACCACATTGTGTAATCCCTGTAAAAATACTTTTCTCTAATCATATGCCTGAACCATGATATGTTTGTTAAATATGGAATAAACTATGTTATTTACATTTTTAGCAGTCAGTTTTACAAAAATAAGTTGGAAAATAACTCACCAGCACATAGACACCGTTACTTAACCACTTCAGCCCGGAAGGATTTACACACTTCCTGGCCAGGCCATTTTTTGCAATACGGCACTGCGTCGCTTTAACTGACAATTGTGCGGTCGTGCGACGTTGAACCCAAACAAAACTGATGTCCTTTTTTCCCCCTCTTTTGGTGGTATTTGATCACCTCTGTGGTTTTAATTTTTTGCGCTATAAACAAAAAAAGAGCGGCAATTTTGAAAAAAATAATTTTTTTTTTTACTTTTTGCTATAATAAATATCCAAAAAATAATGTAAAAAAAAAAATATTTCTTCCTCAGTTTAGGCCAATATGTATTCTGCTACATATTTTTGGTAAAAAACAATCCCAGTTAGCATATATTGATTGGCTTGCGCAAAAGTTATCGCAAAAGTTATCGCGTCTATAATATAGGGGATAGATAATGGGTCTTCAAACTACGGCCCTCCAGTTGTTCAGGAACTACAATTCCCATCATGCCTAGTCATGTCTATGAATGTCAGTATATTACAATGACTCGTGGTATGTGTAGTTCTACAACAGCTGGAGGGCCATAGTTTGAGGGGGCCAGATTCACCAAAGAGATACGACGGCGTATCTCCTGATACGCCGTCGTATCTCTGTTTCTATCTATGCGACTGATTCATAGAATCAGTTACGCATAGATATCCATAAGATCCGACAGGTGTAATTGTTTTACACTATCGGATCTTAGGATGCAGTACCGCGGCCGCCGCTGGGGGGAGTTCGCGTCGTAAACCAGCGTCGGGTATGCAAATTTGGAGTTACGGCGATCCACGACGGATTTTGCGTTCGCTACGTCGCCGCTAGTCTAGTTTCCCGTTGCAAAGTTAGTCATTATTTGACCTGCCCTAACTTTACACAGCAATCGTATTGCTGTATAAAGTATGGCCGTCGTTCCCGCATCGAAATTTAAAATTTAATGTTGTTTGCGTAACACGTCCGGGAATACGGAAGTACGCTACGCGCGTCGCCGTTCGAAAAAATGATGTCACGGCGCGCAAAGCACAACGGGAATTGCGAAATTGAGCATGCGCAGTAGGTCTGGCGCGGGAGCGCGCCTAATTTAAATGGCACACGCCCATTTGAATTGGCCCGCCTTGCGCCGGCGTAGTTTTCATCGCAAGTGCTCTGTGAATCTACGATACGTTACGCCGCCGCAGTTCTATGTGAATCTGGCCCATAGAGACTACAAATGATGGTATATATATTTAACTACAGTATTTATCGGCGTATAACACGCACAGGCGTGTAACACGCACCCTAACTTTAAGAGGGAAATTTCAGGAAAAAAACCTTTCCACAGCCCCCTGCGTATAACATGCAGCTTACCCCCTATTTTCAGGGGAAAAAATTTAGTGTTATACGCCAATAAATACAGTACTTGCCTACCGCCCGCCGTCATATGAAGGTGGGACAATAAGGCTTTCGTTCTGGGAAGATGTCATATGACGTCTTCTCCTTCCCAGGCCACTAGGGCACAAGCGATTTCCCAGTAACTAAGCAGGACCGTGGATCTGTATGTGTAAACACACAGATCCACGTCCTATCAGGGAGAGGAGACCGATGGTGTGTCCCTTGTACATAGGGACACCGATCGGTCACATCACCCAGTCAGTCCCCTCCCCCCACAGTAAGAATCACTCCCTAGGGAACACATTAACCCCTTGATCGCCCCTAGTGTTAACCCCTTCCCTGCCAGTCACATTTACACAGTAATCAATGCATTTTTATAGCACTAATCGCTGTATAAATGTGAATGGTCCCAAAAATGTGTCAAAAGTGTCCGACATGTTTGCCACAATATCGCAGTCATGATAAAAATCGCAGATCGCCACCATTACTAGTAAAAAAAAATAATAAAAATGCTATAAATCTATCCCCTATTTTGTAGACGCTATAACTTTTGCGCAAACCAATCAATATATGCTTATTGAGATTTTTTTTACCAAAAATATGTAGAAGAATACGTATCAGCCTAAACTGAGGAAAAAAATAGCTTTTTTGTATTTTTTGGGGGGATATTTATTATAGCAAAAAGTAAAAAATATTTTTTTTTTTTCACAATTGTCGCTCTATATTTGTTTATAGCGCAAAAAAATGCAAAGGTGATCAAATACCACCAAAAGAAAGCTCTATTTGTGGGGAAAAAATTATAAAAAATTCATATGTGTACAGTGTTGCATGACCGTGCAATTGTCATTCAAAGTGTGACAGCGCTGTAAGCTGATAAATGGCTTGGGCAGGAAGGGGGTGAAAGTGTCCTAAAATGCCAGGGCAGTACAAATACCCCACTAAATTGCTCTGGGAAGGTGATCAGGATTTTTTTTTTACTATAATTACCTATTACAGTGATGATCTGATCACTGTTATACTGTAAGCAATCATTTTTATGAATGGCAACTATTCATGTACCATTGTGTACTGTTGTGATAGATGTGATTGGCTACAGCTATCACATAGTACAGGTCTGCTGTGATAGGCTCCTGTACCATGTGATCGCTGCCAGGGCCATCTTTTTTCACAGACAGTGCCCAGGGGCCCCAGGTCCATGGGGAGCTTCTGCAGCTCCCCATCCCAGCAAGGCAAATTGCATGTGGATAGAGTGGGTGATCAGTGCAGCATATGGATGAACTAACTGGAACTGATTTTTTTGTGGCACTGATCACTGTGACCAATCACAGAGATCACAATAGTACACAATGTCTGGCTATGAATGAAAGCCATTGTGTACTATTTACATGTGATCGCTATGATTGGTCACAGCAATCATATGGTACCAGGGCTGGCCTGGTACTATGATCTGTCTTCGCTGTGTCCAGGGGATACAGCGGGTGTCAGATTACGCCGATGCACAGCCCCTAGGGCACACACAAATCGCGAACCTGGAGGACTTCATATGATATCCACCCAGGATAAGGAAGCTCCTGCCGAGCCGTCATTTTACCATAGGCCAGACAAGAGGTGGTAAAGGCTCAAGAGCAATAATAGATAAGTTTTACTATGAGTTTGGTGGTTTAGTATAATGGAAATGTGTCTTCCTCCGAGGTAGAAATCTTGTAGGAAGTGTTTGTTCAAACTTATTGTAAGTTAGAACCAAAAGATTTAGTTGGTTGGGCAGTTGAATAAACACATTTTTTTTATAAATTAACTGTGAAATTTCAGAAACATATCTGGAGATTTTGATAAATGTATTGAAGTCAATAATGAATGCAGATTTTTTTTTTTTTTTAACCACTTAAGCCCCGGACCATTTTGCAGCTAAATGCCCAGGCCAGGTTTTGCGATTCGGCACTGCGTCGCTTTAACAGACAATTGCTCGGTCGTGCGACGTGGCTCCAAAAAAAATTTGCGTCCTTTTTTCCCCACAAATAGAGCTTTCTTTTGGTGGTATTTGATCACCTCTGCGTTTTTTATTTTTTGCGCTATAAAAAAAAATAGAGCGACAATTTAAAAAAAAAATGCAATATTTTTTACTTTTTGCTGTAATAAATATCCCCCAAAAACATATATAAATTTTTTTTTTTCCTCAGTTTAGGCCGATACGTATTCTTCTACAAAATAGGGGATAGTTTTATTGCATTTTTATTAATTACTAGCCGAATACCCGGCGTTGCCCGGTCTTTGGGGAGGAAAATCATAGTAATATAAATATACCCATCTTTTATATAAGGGTGTAGGTAAGGGTTAATTTAACTGTCATATATTTTTATTTGGCATATAAGTAATATGTGTACCAGGTATTATTGAAATATCTGCAGGCGTACAGAAGTTATGTGGGAACATACATTTCCCATTGATTTGCATGGGACTTTAAACAAAAACCCCGACCCTCACAAATGGGGGTAGTTAAGGGATAAATTAACTATCCTATAGTTTAAGTGGACATATAAGTAACATGTGACCAAGTGTTATCGAAATATCTACAGCCGTTTGTAAGTTATGCAGTAACATGTATTTCCCATAGAGTTGAATGGGACTTTAAAGAAAAACCCTGACCATGGCAAATGGGGGTGGGTAAGGGTTAAACCACCTATCCTATGTTTGTTGCTGACATATAAGTAACATGTGTGCCAAGTTTCATGTTAATATCTTTAGCCGTTTGGACGTGATGCTGGAACATACATACATACATACATACATACACACACACACACATTGAGTTTTATATATATATAGATTATTTTTTTACTACTATTGGCGGCGATCAGCGATTTTTTTCGTGACTGCGACATTATGGCGGACACTTCGGACAATTTTGACACATTTTTGGGACCATTGTCATTTTCACAGCAAAAAAGAAATTTAAATTGCATTCTTTATTGTGAAAATGACAGTTGCAGTTTGGGAGTTAACCACAGGGGGCGCTGTAGGAGTTAGGGTTCACCTAGTGTGTGTTTACTACAGTAGGGGGGTGTGGCTGTAGGACTGACATCATCGATCGAGTCTCCCTTATAAAAGGGATCACTCGATCGATACGCCGCCACAGTGAAGCACGGGGAAGCCGTGTTTACACACGGCTCTCCCCGTTCTTCAGCCTCGGGGAGCGATCACGACGGAGCGGCTATAAACGAATAGCCGCGCCGTCGTCCCGGATCGCTCCCCGAGGGAATCTGCCCGCCGCACGCAGCGGGTGGGGGTCCCGATCGGACCCCCCACCCACTAGAAGGCAGGGACGTATATATACGCCCATCTGCCTGTCCGTGCCATTTTGCGGACGTATATAGTCGTGCGGCGGGCGTTAAGTGGTTAAGAGTGCAATCAGGGCCTATAGGCTCACCATGCAAGCCGCTTAAGGCCCCGCAAAGCTGCGGAGGGCCCCCCAAATTACTAGAGGTGAGAAGTCATTTTCGGCCCATCACCCTGCTTCTCAACTCACTGGCTGCATGGTAAGAAGTCAGCACCCCCTGAATCTCACTTTAATGTAAGATGTAATTTCCAGCAGAACACCCCCTCCCCCGCTTCTCAATTTTAATCTTTAACCACTAATCGACCAGCCGCCGCAGTTATACGGCGGCAGGTCGGCTGCACGAAATCACGTATCTATACATAATTTCGCATTCCAGCCATTAAAGGTGCGTGCACGCCGCCGGAGGCGCTCGTGCGCCCCTGGTGCCGACACGCGTGCCCGGCGGGCGCGATCACCGCCGGGCACCCGCGATCGCTCGTTACAGAGCGAGAACCGGAAGCTGTGTGTGTAAACACACAGCTCCTGGTCCTGTCAGGGGGAGAAATTACTGTTCGTCTGTTCATACAATGTATGAACAGCGATCTGTCATTTCCCCAAGTTATTCCCACCCCCCTTCAGTTAGAACACACCTAGGGAACATAATTAACCCCTTCCTCGCCCCCTAGTGTTAACCCCTTCCTTGCCAGTGGCATTTTTACAGTAATTAATGCATTTTTATAGCAGTGATCGCTATAAAAATGCCAATGGTCCCAAAAATGTGTCAAAAGTGTCCGAAGTTTCTGCCATAAGGTCGCAGTACCGATAAAAATCGCTGATTGCCGCCATTACTAGTAAAAAAAAAATATTAATAAAAATGCCATAAAACTATCCCCTATTTTGTAGACGCTATAATTTTTGCGCAAACCAATGAATCAATGAATGCTTATTGCGATTTTTTTTACGAAAAATATGTAGAAGAATACGTATCGGCCTAAACTGAGGAAAAAAATAGTTTTTTTATATATTTTTGGGGGATATTTATTATAGCAAAAAGTAAAAAATATTCATTTTTTTTTCAAAATTGTCGCTTTATTTTTGTTTATAGCGCAAAAACTAAAAACCGCAAAGGTGATCAAATACCACCAAAAGAAAGCTCTATTTGTGGGAAAAAAATTACACCAATTTTGTTTGGGAGCCACGTTGCACGACCGCGCAATTGTCAGTTAAAGCGACGCAGTGCTGAATCGCAAAAAGTGGCCCTGTCATTGACCAGCAAAATGGTCCGGGGCTGAAGTGGTTAATGTAACATGTCACTATCGGCAGCCCCCCCCCCCCGCTTCTCAAAATGTGACATGTCATTTTGCTTAGGGCCCCAGGGAGGTCAGGATCGGCACTGTGTGCAATGGTATTTAAACGGCTTCGGAGAGTTATGAAAACCCCTTTTAACTATCATGGGCCTGCGCTTGTACCAAAAAAAGAGCCCCTCATTATCCATTATTTAATTATTTTTTTTACAGAAAGAAAAAAACTGACTGAAAAAAGAGAAACAAGCTCAATCAGTGAAATTGAAATCCCGATTTTACACTTACACACTGATCACTGACCTTGGAGTATTTTGCTTTCTTTTTTCTTTCCTCTGAAAAAAATTATGCACATAATAGCTAACTTAGTAAAAAAAAAATGGAAATGTTACTAAAGCCAGTGGAAATTGTATGAAAAGCGCTAAATATTTTTCTGTACTAATTATGTTTGGCAAACTTTATATTTCACATAGTAAGTCAAACCAAAGCACAAATGGGCCACAAAACTGTGGGTGTATTTGACAGAACGGCAGCTGAGAAAATGATAAAAAGCAAAAACTAATTGATTAGCATAATTAGATTGTTCACAGCTGGGATACAAGAGCCAAATGCAATAAAATGTATTATTTGTTCCAAATAAAACTCTTAAAGTGCTTACTGAAGGGTGAATATTAAAGATATAAAGATGATCCAATTTAACCAATGGTAATATCACAGATTTTGGCAAGTTTAGTTAAAATACTTTTGTTATTGTGCAAATAATGCAGTTTGTCCATGAGTTAACAGAATTTTATGTGTCAATAAAAATGATAATGAAAAATATAGAGCTGAGATATTTTATGACAAGGGTAATCATTCTGACATCACACACTGAATGCAAAATTAGTGTGTGTGGCTGTCTCTGAGTTTTATGTCATGCAAAACAGTTTATATAACAATCTAGCTAACTCAACATTTGTGCATGCAGTGGTCTGATATTTTATGATTTGCATCTTTCTGAGTGCAGGCATCCATTAATAAATGCAGTCTATGCAGGGCCATTGTAGCAAAATGTCTAAATATACATTTCCATTTGGGGTTCAAAAAGGCAGTCCCTCTAAATTTGATTGACTGTAACATATCCTTAAAGTGGAGTTCCACCCATTTTTTTATGTTTGTCTGTGCTGCATGCTCTAATCTCATAGTGTTCAGAATGGACAATTTTTATTTAATTTGTTGCTTGTAAATACCTTTATTTTGTAGTCCTTCATTACTTCCTCCTCCTTATTTGCCTAGGCTATTTGCAAGGGTTTCTGGGATAGGCATCATGTTTCCCAGTAGTCCTTGCAAACCTGACTGAAACCTATTACATTGCTTGTGCACTGAGCATGTGCGAGATATGCAAAGCTGAAATCCAGGAAGTCATACAGTCTGGCTTCATGATGCCCACACTTAAGATGGCCACGGTCTATTTCTAGATTATAAACTATTTAAATGCTGTAACAACCTAACAAAACGGACCTTAGTTTACAGACTAACTTTACTAGAATACATTAAGCTTGTGTATTACAGGGGTATTTATATTTAAAAAGTGAAATTGTGGGTGGAACTCCCCTTTAAGTAATATCTATTCTAAACATTGGATTCTTCACCTCAAATTTGAAAATCAAAGAACCCTTACAAATGATAGTTGTAGTTTATAGGTGTGTCCCCTATTGATGGTGCCTGTGAATTACATTATTAGAGTGCTCCATACATGCAGTGAAGTAAACAGCCTCAGATGATACACAGAGATGAACAAAATCTCCCTACATAGGTTTTACATGTATATCTGCCGTCTTCACATTTATATACTGTTTAGAAAGTTCAGATCGTGTTAGGAAATGTTCTCTTCCTGTTTAACACAGTGTGATGTCTGGGCATACAGCCAAGATAGCTAAAATTGCTGATTGGAGGAAAGGCACACACCACTCATCATAGGCTGAGACTCTAATGCCTCGTACACACAATCGGTTTTTCCCCGCGGTCAAAAGTCCGCGGGGAAAACTGAGGGGAAAACCGAGAACCTGCTTGGTTGCTTTTCTCTGTGTACATACAGCCAGTTTTCCCGACAGGAAAACTGCCATGACAGCTTTGGTCGGGAAAACCGGCCGTGTGTATTCTCCACTGCAATGTTTCCCATAGGAAAACTGCCGAGCAAAAGAATGCAGAGGATCGCAACGGGAAAAAAGTTCAAATTTTTTTGCTCGCAGTTTTCCTGTCGGGAAAACTGCTATGGAGCACACACAGGGCTGGTTTTCCTGACCAAAAGCAAACATGGTAGTTTTCCCGTCGGGAAAACCGATCGTGTGTACGAGGCATCAGAGGTGTTTTGTAACTGGGCCAGCTCCCTGCTAATCTATTTATAGCAACCTCCCCCGACAGAAATTTCAGGTTTCTTTTATCTGATGTGTCCGAGAATTATGCTGATAACAGAGGAACAGGTCAGGAGATAGCTACGAGACTTAGCTCTTTGAAGAGAGATAACAAAATATGGCAGATATATGTGCCCAGCTCAAATTCCATGAACTGGGTTTACATCCACTTTAAGCAAAGCTTATTCTTTAAGATGGTATGAAATGTGAAGCCTCGTACACACGACCGAGGACCTCGACGGGCGAAACACATCGTTTTCCTCGTCTAGTTCCTTGTTAGGCTGTCAAGGAACTCGACAAGGCAAGTTTCTCCATTCCCGTCGAGGAAATAGAGAACTTGCTCTATTTTTGGCTCGTCGAGTTTCTCGACAGTTTCCTCGACGAAAATGTACACACGACCTGTTTCCTCAGCAAAAAATATCTCCCAGCAAGTTTCTTGCTGGTTTTTGCTGAGAAACTCGGTCGTGTGTACGAGGCCTAACAGAAATGTGCAAAGTGCAGTAATCAGAAGAAATAACGATATTTGAAGAATATTGTAACGAGAAAAGTTTATTCTCCCATGCTCTCCTATGCTCTCCCATGCTCTCTCGAAGATGTATGACTTATTAATCAGACCTTCAGAAGATTTCCAATTGCCATTCCTATGTAAGTGGGAATTGGAACTGGGTAGAACTTTTTCAGAAGAACAGCGTACTAATATAATACATAACATATTTGAATCTTCAATGTGTACGAGAACGCAGGAAACAAATTATAAAATTGTCTCTCAAAAGTATCGGACCCAAGCTCTTCTCCACAGATATTTTCCAGATGTCTCTGATATCTGCTGGAGATGCAGTGAGGAGCCTGAGACGTTATTGCATATTTTCTGGTCCTGCCTTAGAATTGAGGGTTTTTGGAGGGAGGTTCAGAGAATTAGTCAGCAGTTTTGGGAAGATGAGATCCCTGAAGATCCGGCCTTTTTTTTATACTACACGATTCTAAAATACCAGTTAAGAGATATAAGTCATATATTGTGGATCAAATACTTCCATTACTTTCTAGATTCCAAAATCAAAGTAAAACCTGGAATAAGCTCCCGTTAATAGGCCGTATCACTCTAATTAACATCATATAAATGCCTCAGCTTCTTCTTTTTTTTACACAATGCCCTGAAGTGGATACCCATACGGAACTTTATTAAGATTAATACCATATTTAGACGATTAATATTGTGGAATAAAACCCTTCGCATTAAATTGGAGATTCTACAACACCCCAAAAATGCAGGCGGTCTGGCAGTTCCTAATCCAAGGTTATACTTTTTTGCATCCCAACTACAGCACTTTGCTGGATGGGAGTCTGACCAGACACTTCTTCCTGCTCAACGATTATTTTCGTATGCATTTAAGGGTCGATTACCACTCTATGTCCTAGATGGTGCAAGATGGGTGTCTCGCTTGCCGATATGCCTACCTGCACATTAATATGTAAAATATGGGAAACAGTTAAAAAAATACTGGGTGTCTCTTATCCTACTAGATACACTCCCATATGGGAAAATTATAGACTTCCTAAAATGTTGGTACTTAGAGACTTTCAGAGATGGTGGAAATTAGGAATAACAACTCTACCTCAGTTATAGGAAAACGGTATACTTAAATCCTTTGAAGATCTAAGGGAAGGGTTCTCTTTACAATCTAATTGGTTTTATTAATTCCTCCAACTAAGACATGCTTTACCTGCCCAATTCACTTCTGCTAGGATATTTTTCCCCCTATCCTTGTTCTTGATAAGATAGTACAGGCAAGGTCAACAAAAGGTCTCACCTCTGATACATATAGGATATTGTAAGATAGCTTTTCACTGAACTTTCCCATTTGCTCTAGGACTGGTTGGGAAAAAGATATTGGTTCTATCCCAGAGGAGGTCTGGGATGATATTTTGATAGCTTTTCACTGAACTTTCCCATTTGCTCTAGGACTGGTTGGGAAAAAGATATTGGTTCTATCCCCGAGGAGGTCTGGGATGATATTTTTCGGTCCTCGCCCCGGGTGTCTTTTTCTCCATCACACAGACTGACACAGATCTTTATTCTCCATAGAGTCTACAGAACTCCCCGATTTCTGTATGCAATTGGATTGAAATCTGAGCCAGCCTATGCTAGATGTGGTTATACAGATACACTATTAACCACTTGCTTACTGGGCACATATACCCCCTTCCTGCCCAGGCAAAATTTCAGCTTTTAGCACTGCGTCGCTTTAAATTAAAATTGCACGGTCGTGCGACGTGCCTCCCAAACAAAGTTGACATCCTTTCTTTCCCACAAATAGAGCTGTCTTTTTATGGTATTTGATCACCTCTGCGTTTTTTTTTTTTTGCGCTATAAACAAAAAAAGAGCGATCATTTTGAAAAAAAACACAATATTTTTTACTTTTTGCTATAATAAATATCCCATTTAAAAAAAAAAAACTATTTTTTTTCTCAGTTTAGGCCGATATGTATTCTACATATTTTTGGTAAAAAAAAAATATATAAAAAAAATCGCAATAAGCGTATAGTGATTGGTTTGCGCAAAAGTTATAGGGCCAGATTCATGTACTTTTACGGCGGCGTAACGTATCGCGTTTACGTTACACCGCCGCAAGTTTACAGCGTAAGTGCTTGATTCACAAAGCACTTGCCTGTAAACTTGCGGCGGCATAGTGTAAAGCCGTCCGGCGCAAGCCCGCCTAATTCAAATGGGGCGTGTACCATTTAGATTAGGCGCGTTCCCGCGCCGAACGTACTGCGCATGCTCCGTTTTGAAATTTCCCGCCGTGCTTTGCGCGAAATGACGTCGCCCCCGACGTAATGTTTTGAACGGCGACGTGCGTTACGTACTTTCGTATTCCCGGACGACTTACGAAAAAAAAAAAAAATAGAAATTCGACGTGGGAACGATAGCCATACATTAACATGGGCTGTCTAATTTTACACCACCTAAATAGCAGCCGTAACTTTGCGATGGGAAAAGCCGACTAGCGACGACGTAAGAGAATGCGACGAACGCGCGTACCTTCGTGGATCGCCGTAAACAGCTAATTAGCATACCCGACGCGGAAAACAACGCAAACTCCACCCAGCGGGCGCCGAAGTATTGCATCCTAAGATCCGAAGGCGTACGAAGCCGTACGCCTGTCGGATCTTAGCCAAATGCCGTCGTATCTTTGTTTGTGAATTCAAAATAAAGATACGACGCGGCAAATTTGAAACTTTTTCTGTGAATCTGGCCCTTAGTGGCTACAAAATAGGGGATAGAATTCTGACATTTTTTTTATTATTTATTTTTTTACTAGTGATACGGCGATCTGCAAATTTTGTCAGGACTGCGATATTATGGCTGACACATCGGACACTTTTGACACATTTTTGGGACACATTCACATTAATACAGCGAACAGCACTATAAAAACGCACTGATTACTGTATAAATGTGACTGGCAGGGAAGGGGTAAACACTAGGGGGCGAGGAAGGGGTTAAATGTGGATCCTGGGCGTGATTCTTACTGTGGGGGGAGGGGACTGACTGGGGGAGGTGACCGATGCTGTGTCCCTATGTACAAGGGACACAGCATCAGTCTCCTCTCCCTGACAGGATGTGGGGCTCTGTGTTTACACACAGAGCTCCACGTCCCTGCTCTAAAAGTGCCGATCGCGGGCATCTGGCGGACATCGCGGCCGCCAGGCACGCGCATCGGCATTGCGGTGATGTGGCGCGCGCCCCCCAGTGGCCGGAGGACCCGAGGCCGTAAAAAGACGGCCTCCCGGATTTATAGAGCCACCTTGAGGCCGTCTTTTTACAGTGGCCCGAGTCTGAAATAGTTAATAATATAATAAGATCACAGTTATAAAATATTCAGGGTACATGGCTACCACTAGAACCTAAAAAGTGGTGCATAGTTTTTTATCCTAATCCAATCTCTACAATAAGCTAAAAAACCTTGATCAGCTTCCCCCAAAATATGTAGTAATTAGTGTACAAGCAAATTATTACATTATAGTTAGCAACAAAGGAAAAAGAAAAAGAAAAACTGTTCACCCTTTTTAGATTAGCAAATAAGCAAATGAAGCCCATAGAACTGTTTATGAAAGCTATAAAAATGTCAGTGCAGTACTGAGATTAATATTTTGAATTGTATGTTATCAAGGCTGTTCACCATAATGGTACTCATGGGCCAATGCATGTGGTGGCAGTAAGCAGCGCTGAGTCTCAATATTTAAAAATGTTCAGGCTGCGTTCCCACTATCTTCGCAAGTGGTTCACAGCAGGGGTCCAATGCGTGCCCATTCATCATTTCAGGTCCGTTATCAGACTGAATTTTTGGCTGAATTCAGACCTGAAACGGATCAAAAGACACAGAGGGCTCCTGTGCAAATTTGCATCGGAGCCGCAGCGAAGATATGTGAACCAGCTCCATAGAGAGCCGGTCAAAATCTCCTGCTATTGTGAATTGGATGCGGTGAAACCGCTTACAATTTGCAATAGTGTGAACCCAGCCTAAGAGATGTCAGAAAGTTATTTATGCTGTAGTTTAGAAAAAAATAAAACCATCTCTTCGTAGTAGTTTTTCTAAAATAATCACATGATACAAAGAGTGGAGCGTGTACAAAGGAAGATATCTGGAAGCCCCCTTTAACAGGGAATGGGGAGGCTGCCAGGTCGTGCGCTCGGATAAGGGTCTGGTATGGATTTTGGTGGGGGACCCCTAAGCCATTTTTCTTATTTTTTTTTGTGTAGGGTTAACCTTAAAATCCCTACCAGACCTGAAGAGCCTGGTATGGATTTTAGGGGGCGGACCCCCACACCATTATAAAAAAAATTGGCATAGGGTTCTCGTTAATAGCCATACCAGACCTTAAAGGGCCTGGTATGGATTTTGCGGGGGAACCCCACACCATTTTCCTTTTATTTATTTTCAATGATTTTTATCTATATTGCCAGGATACATTACAGCCACAAGCAGTTTTAAATTATTTTTTTTTCCTTTAGAAATGTCATTTTGCTGTGGTACTGTTATAAACATGGGAAAGATGCGCTACTTTACAGGCAGACTAAGAAGACCCCCAGGCACGATAAAGGAATATTTCATGTTTATTGTTTCACTTTAAGCATTATTAAAATCACTGCTCCTGAACAAACAGTCGTTTTGTATTTTTCACATTCATGCCCCATATATTTTAATGGTGTTCGCGTGATTGCACAAATGCATTGCCTGTTCACATGTTCTGCTGCGAACTGAACTGGGGGTGTTTGGCTCATCCCTAATGCACTGTAGTCACAACTATTAAATTCTAAATGTAAACATTAAGCTTTGACTGATAGATCCAAGATTTATTTTTGGTAAAAACTACAATAATGACCAAAGCATTTACTCCATGGAAAGATAACTGCCCCTTAACCACTTAACCTTAAGTGGACGTCATATGACGTCCTTAGGTTAAAGTGGAGATTTCTGAATGGTGCCTACAGCTGCATTTATCATTCACATATCGTTTTTTTCAGCCGGAAACTCCCTGCAATGTAAAAGCAATCATAGTGGCTGTTCAGCCGGTTGATTGCTTTTACTGGTGGGAGGGGACGCATGTCCCTCCGCCCTCCGGTGCTCCTCCCGGCTTACCTGTGCGACCGAGGAGCCAGAGAATGAATCCGCCCCGGTGTCAGTTTATTACAGCTGACTGTGGACCACATGGTCCCCGGCCATCTCTATGACCCTCGGAGGAAGCAAGCGATGTCATGTAAACACTGACTGTTTTTTTCTGGGAAGCCTAAGATCTTTTTTTTTCTTTATCTCAGGCTTTTCAGCATAGAGGAGAGATCTGGGGACTTATAGCACCCAGATTTCTCCATAAAGAGGACCTGTCATGCCCTATTCCAAGGGATGTTTACATTCTTTCTAATAGGAATAAAACTGATAAAACATTTTTTTAAGGGAAACTCTAAAAACAATAAAAGAAAAACAATAATAAAACATTTTAAAAGCGCCCCCATCCCCTCGTGCTCGCACGCAGAAGCGATAACACGTAAGTAGGTTGTGCCCGCATATGTAAACGGCAGTCAAACCATACATGTTAGGTATTGCCGCAAATGTTAGAGTGAGAGCAATAATTCTAAGGCAAGAACTCCTTTGTAACTCTTAAGTGGTAACCTGTAAAAAAATGTAGTCTGGTGCCATTCCACAAGTGTGCGCAATTTTAAAGCATGACATGTTAGGTATCTATTTACTCAACGTAACATCGTATTTCGCATAAAACAAAAAAAAATTGGGTTAACTTTAGTTTTTAGTTTTTTTAATTCATGAAAGTGTTTTTTTTTTTTCAAATAAAAAATATGCCTGGGCTGGAAGTGGTTGGATAACGCCAATATTTTTACAACATTAGGTCTACTAAATTATTTTAAAATATATAATTGATAGGAAAATTATTTTATTTTTCTCAACTAAAGGGAACTTACATTTTAAACATCAGAACGAACAAAAATAAGAGAATACGATAGGTAATTACAACTTTTCAGCAGAGACGAAGTGGCTAATAGAATGAATCCTTCCTTTTCATTTTTATTTAATGTTCTTTTAAATAAAGGGAACATGTCTTGAAAACTTGTTTTCCTGTTATTACAATTACATCCATTTTTTTCTTGGCTGGCTGATCAGCATTCCTGTTTTGTTGTCGTGGTGGTTGTAGATTGTTCTGTGTCATGTCACATATAGCATTACACAGAATGGCCATGCTGAGCCATGAACTGCTCCCATGGTCATTCAGTGACATTTCTTCAGAGAGACAACAGGAGCACTGCTACGCCTATTCCCCCTGCGTCTCTTCTTTCTCTCCACTGCTGTCTCCAACCTGAGACCCTTTTAGGTTTATTCATGAGCCAACTGCTGGAGGAAAAATGGTTATTTGCATTATAGAATTACATTTAAATGCTATGAATTACTGGTGACTATAAATATTTCCAGATAGTTAAATGTTGCAGCTCATAAAGTGCTCTGTGTGTTTCTTCCTCGCTTTATTTCTTGCACGCTGAGGGCAGCTTCTGTAATAAATCATTATGTTGTTGAATCTAAAACACTAAATCTCCTGCTCTACTCTTACTCTCGCCTGATTTGTATAATAAATAGAATGAATTTTCAGTATTAACATTACCAAATGTTTTATTATGCTAACGGCTGTGGCATATTTTTTGGTTATTTTTCTTATATTTTACATGAACATTTTGCTGTATATATTTTAAGACCTGTGCTTCCTTCAAAGCTGAACATCTTCTAGTTGTCTGCCAGTAGAGTTTTAATAACGATACTTCAAGTGATAAATAATTCAGTGCTAAAGGTAATCACCTGAAAGTGCCAACTTTAAAGCCTGATTATAGACACATTTTATTTTTCTTAGCTTTGGATAGAGTTACAAAATGTTAACATGTTTGTCAGGTTATATGTGTGTGTGACCTCATTAAAAAGATATTCCCTCACTTCCTGTCCCTGTGATGCCTATGCAAGAAATGGGAGGTGCAGTTGTCACCAGGACAGGAAGGAATTATAGCGATAAAAACATTGTCAGAAGGCTAAAAGTTCAAATATTTTTTCACTGTATGTAGTGATAGCCCCCCAAGGGACTGATGGATTTATTAGGTCCCTTCTGTTCTGCACTAGTAGTGATCCACCCTTACCTGAACATGAAAAACACCATGACACACTGAATGTTTCAAAGAGCTTTAAAGGGAATGAGCCATGTAAAAGAAAGGGAGTTAAACAGAGACACAATGGTGGTTATTTACGAAACGAAAATCCACTTTGCACTACAAGTGCAAACTACAAGTGCAAAGTGCACTTGAAATTGCACTGAAAGTGCACTTAGAAGTGCAGTCGCTGTAGATCCGAGGGGGACATGCAAGGAAAATAAAAAACAACATTTTAGCTTGCACATGATTGGATGATAAAATTAGAGGGGCTTCCCCTCATTTCAAACCTACCTCTCAGATTTACAGCGACTGCACTTCCAAGTGCACTTTGCACTTGTAGTTTGCACTTGTAGTGCAAAGTGTATTTGCCTTTCGTAAATAAGCCCCAATGTGATCTCTAATACAGAAATACACCAATCTACAGGGAGTGCAGAATTATTAGGCAAGTTGTATTTTTGAGGATTAATTGTATTATTGAACAATAACCATGTTCTCAATGAACCCAAAAAACTCATTAATATCAAAGCAGAATATTTTTGGAAGTAGTTTTTAGTTTGTTTTTAGTGTTAGCTATTTTAGGGGGATATCTGTGTGTGCAGGTGACTATTACTGTGCAGAATTATTAGGCAACTTAACAAAAAAGAAATATATACCCATTTCAATTATTTATTTTTACCAGTGAAACCAATATAACATCTCAACATTCACAAATATACATTTCTGACATTCAAAAACAAAACAAAAACAAATCAGTGACCAATATAGCCACCTTTCTTTGCATGGACACTCAAAAGCCTGCCATCCATGGATTCTGTCAGTGTTTTGATCTGTTCACCATCAACATTGCGTGCAGCAGCAACCACAGCCTCCCAGACACTGTTCAGAGAGGTGTACTGTTTTTCCCTCCTTGTAAATCTCACATTTGATGATGGACCACAGGTTCTCAATGGGGTTCAGATCAGGTGAACAAGGAGGCCATGTCATTAGTTTTTCTTCTTTTATACCCTTTCTTGCCAGCCTAGCTGTGGAGTACTTGGACGCGTGTGATGGAGCATTGTCCTGCATGAAAATCATGTTTTTCTTGAAGGATGCAGACTTCTTCCTGTACCACTGCTTGAAGAAGGTGTCTTCCAGAAACTGGCAGTAGGACTGGGAGTTGAGCTTGACTCCATCCTCAAACCGAAAAGGCCCCACAAGCTCATCTTTGATGATACCAGCCCAAACCAGTACTCCACCTCCACCTTGCTGGCGTCTGAGTCGGACTGGAGCTCTCTGCCCTTTACCAATCCAGCCACGGGCCCATCCATCTGGCCCATCAAGACTCACTCTCATTTCATCAGTCCATAAAAACCTTAGAAAAATCAGTCTTGAGATATTTCTTGGCCCAGTCTTGACGTTTCAGCTTGTGTGTCTTGTTCAGTGGTGGTCGTCTTTCAGCCTTTCTTACCTTGGCCATGTCTCTGAGTATTGCACACCTTGTGCTTTTGGGCACTCCAGTGATGTTGCAGCTCTGAAATATGGCCAAACTGGTGGCAAGTGGCATCTTGGCAGCTGCACGCTTGACTTTTCTCAGTTCATGGGCAGTTATTTTGCGCCTTGGTTTTTCCACACGCTTCTTGCGACCCTGTTGACTATTTTGAATGAAACGCTTGATTGTTTGATGATCACGCTTCAGAAGCTTTGCAATTTTAAGAGTGCTGCATCCCTCTGCAAGATATCTCACTATTTTTGACTTTTCTGAGCCTGTCAAGTCCTTCTTTTGACCCATTTTGCCAAAGGAAAGGAAGTTGACTAATAATTATGCACACCTGATATAGGGTGTTAATGTCATTAGACCACAGAGACCACATTACAGAGATGCACATCACCTAATATGCTTAATTGGTAGAAGGCTTTCAAGCCTATACAGCTTGGAGTAAGACAACATGCATAAAGAGGATGATGTGGTCAAAATACTCATTTGCCTAATAATTCTGCACTCCCTGTAAAGACAAAGCCTTGCCTACAGCATTGGCCAGTAAACGTAATAACAAAGTCCTGCTGGAATTGGCACCCTTGTTTTGTAGCATTGGAGTGCTCAAATATAAACAGGTTCTTAAGATCTCTCATCAGGTTAACAGCTGTTCCCAGAACTCCATTGGTCCCACGTGTGCCAGCAAAAGGATCTCACCCCTCTCCCAGGTTTCATCTCTTGAGCCAGCTTTGGGGCATGGTGAGAATGTTCTGAGGAATGGCACTTTGCAACAAAAGGACAGGGATAGCCCATGTGGTCGTTGGGGATTTGCCGCATTCACACATGCCATTAGCAGCACAGTGACCATGTGGACTCAGCAAACATCCGGGCCACACACCCACACATGATGCTCAGAGAGCTCTCTGTCCCATAGGTGTTTTGGGAGCAAAGCTTACTTCTGGCAGCGCAGCCAATCAGAATTTCTCTGGCCATTGCTAGGGTGGGGTCCTGCCCCTCAACTGTGCTAGAAGCCAATCAAAGTCCAGTCCCCCCACCTCTGTCTTTGCTTCTATCACTCAAACAGGGGAAAGCGAAAACATGTCCTGTGGATTTTTATTTTGTCAGTGCTGCTAGGGGATATTTAAAGAGCCCCAACCGGAACTACATCCCCCCCCCCCAAACAAACAAATCTTTAGCCCCTAGCAACAGAAAATTTGACAACACACAAGTTTAAGTGAACTTAAGCATTACTTTTGACATGGCACAAATGCAAACAGGGAATCTCCCCACACAGGTAAAGGACAGGTGGTGTCACACACATGTAGCAGTGAGTCACAAGGGAGCTACTGGAATTAACTGTTGTACAGAATGCCAGGGATGGGTCCTAGATGGGGGATATAATTCTCCACTATTTGGATTGTGGTCCCTTTAAAGCAGAGTTTAAAGGACAGTTTTAGCACTCAGTGGTTCTAACCCATGTAGGGTTAAAGATTCCTGGATTTCAGCACTCTCTGTATTGTAAGTAATATTTGGGACTCAGAATTAGGAGACTTTGAGAGACTTTGAGTAGGAATGAGCCTCCAAACCCTGATTACAGGGACTTTGGTCCTGAAAAGGTTAACCCACCTGCAAGGGAAGCTTGAACAGGCCCGAGTCATCAGGGGTCTGTGAGGTGGAGTGTAAGGCAGTTCACAGCTGTAAGATAGTGTGGACTGTCTGGAAACTGAGAATCTGTTTGCTGAGCTCCTGCAGTAGTGTATTTAGGTTTTGTGCTGCCCTAGGCCTGACTAAACTCGTGCACCCCCTAATTTAAATATGACCCACCCCTTCCTGTCAATGCCACACCCTGTTCTGTTTAAGACCCGCCCTGAATTTGTTTGATTGGGGACACTAGTTCTGGGAGCCTGGTTGAGGGGCAATGGCTTCCCTTAATTTGCATAGATTTCCTCTCACTTCCTGTTTGGCCATGGGGCAGGAAGTGAAGGGAAATCTCTGCAATGGGACAGGGATGGTAAAAAAAAAAATTGACAGGGACTATAACTCTCCCTTACTCCATCCAAAATGAAAAAAAAAGTGTTGCCTATAGTTCTATTTTAAGCGCAAATTTCTGATAATTTTATGGAGAGGACTAAGAGGATATAACCATGCCAATGGTACAGCAGAAAACATATAGCACAGTGAGGAAGGCTTGTGGTTCAGGATGATGGAAAAGTCAAAATTAGAAGCAGCCCACCCCCCCCCCCCACACAGTTTCGGAATGCCGGCTGCCCGCATACCTGAAGCAGTGCAGTCGCTTAATGTAGGCACTAGACTAATTTGCCCCTTAGCCTAGTTCGCCCCATCAGACCAGACTGGTGCTACACTTACAGTGTAGCGCAAGCAGGCAGGGACTCTTTCCGTGCTGCACTGCTGCAACGTGCTGCCCTAGGCATGGGCCTTGTTGGCCTAGGTCAGGATACAGTGTTGAGCTCCTGCACCTTTTCCAGTGCCCTGGGCAGACAAGATCCCTAACCCAGATGTGGGACTGGCATTTCGGCGGTAAGCCATAATATTGCCTTCACAATACCAGCACTATGGACTGTTTGTATTTTGCTTTTATGAAGAAAGTTTGCATTTTCCAATTTAATGAAAAATCAATAAAGACTGTTTTACTTTTACAAATGGCTGTTTGGTGACCATGGGCTCTGCATATTACAATGCACATAAATGTATATAATTTTTTTTAACATTTCCAACTAAAAGTGTGTCACACTAACATACTAATCCAGTTCTGCAAAGTGTAGATCCTTAGTCCAAAGCTTATGAGAACCCAAACTGGAATATACAGTATAGTGAATGTTTTCAAAGCACGATTACTAGTCACCCTTTTCACACCCCAGCGTTGTGCTCTGTGTCGTGAGTAGTTTCACTTCTGAGTTTGTTTCCTGGTACTTCCTGTCACACCAGACTATCAATGACACATCCTTGGAGAAGTGTAATCCAAGAGCTTGGGCTCACAGTATGATGCTGCAAAAAAAGCTGCTCATATTTTTCAACATGCTCTCCTTTATTTTCAGCAGTGAGGAATATCCTTCACCTAGGTCAGAGCCCAATAACCATGGCTTTTCTGATCACCCAACAGGTCAAAAGACACCTAAAATACCTGGTGCAGAGAGGGGCACCAATCTGGATTTAGGCTTTAAATTGAGTACAGCATTATCTCGGAGATAGCTCATCTTCCCTAATATCTATATCTGGGACATCCTTTTTCTAATTTTTTTTGTTTGGTGTTCCTTGTAAATCTCCTTAGTGAAATAGCTAAGTGATAAAGCATGACAGAATTTCTAAACTCATTCCCCTTCTATCCAAAAACGAAGAAAAATAAACAAAAACGTTTTGCATAGAGTTAAACTTTTAAATTGAACTTCAGGGAGATTACCTACCCTTGCAATGGGGCTCTCCCATGCACTCCCACAGTTAAATGTTTGTTTTGCAACCATCTCTGTATAAATTGCCAAGATTGTCAGAATAGGCACCGCACCACCATCCCTGAAATTACAGATACCAAAAGATTTTACCAAATATGAGACTTTGAAGGTGCCTAATAATATGATGCACACATATCACTGTTAAAATTTCAATTTTAATTCAAATAAAACTATAAAAACAATAGCTTAACAAATACAACAAGGTTTTTTTTGCTAAATTCCAATATCACATGAAAACATATTAAAGATATTTTCTACAAATGTGTTTCACAGCTTGTCATTGTTTCCCATCCTTAATATATACCACTTGTCTCCTTTGTTATTCTTGAAGCTGAATAACCTGTGGATTCAAGATGACTTTGATAGGGGGATTAACAACGATCATAATGTGGTTAGTGGGTCCCAAATGCCGCACTTCTTCAGGTTCTGTGAAAATACATAAACAACAATCAATTCTCATAAAAAAAAAATTATAACTATAATTCACATTTTCATATTTCTAATTATAAATATCTTTATTATATTAAATAATTGCTGAAATCAGGAACCTGGGGACCACCAAATGAACCAAGCCTCACCCTGGGAGGAGGATTAAGTAAACATCAAGAAAAAAGGGGAACAAAGTTTTGGTCTAGAGTACTAGTAAAAAATAAGTTTTGCCCACCTCATCTCTCATTCCTATAGACTCAGGCCTCGTACACACGACCGAGAATCTCGTCGTAAAAGAAACGCTGTTTTCCTCGCCGAGTTTCTTGACAGGCTTGTCGAGAATCTTGTCCAAACGTGGTGACAGACAACAACGTACAACGGCACTATAAAGGGGACGTTCGATTCCACTGGCACCACCCTTGGGTCTGCTTTTGCTAATCTCGTGTTACCGCATGTTAGTAAAAGTTTGGTGAGAGACGATTCGCATTTTTTAGTCTGTTACAGCATGACGAATGTGCTATCTCCATTACGAATGCTACTTTTACCGAAGGTGCGCTCCCGTCTCATACTTTATTCTGAGCAAACACACAAACTTTTTTCCCGTCGTAAACCAGCGCGACGAGAAACACAACGAGGAAACTGAGACTCCCGACGAGCGAAAAGAGAGCATGTTCTCTTTTTTCCTCGTCGAGATCCACGACAGTTTTCTCGATGAAAAACATACACACGACCGTTTTTCTCGGCAAAAATGCTCTGCCAGCATTTTTCTTGATGGATTTTGCCGAGGAAAATGGTCGTGTGTACGAGGCCTCATTCCTTCTGTGGGACTGTTCTCCAGAAGCTGCTCACTGGTCTTCTTTACGTTTGATGCAAAATAAGTTATATATTATATTTTTCTTTAAAAACAGCTTGTTGTAGGTGGTGCACATTAGTGACTATTAACAGTGGCAAAGCTAGACATTCTTTCACCTGGGGCAAAGACGCCCCTGAGAGAGAAGTTCTCCATCCACACACCCCCTGCTCAGAGAGAGAAGTTTAAGTGTAATAAATAAATAAATAAATAAGCCATAGGATGGCAATATTAATATATACAAGGGTTCTTCAAAAAGTTTCCACACTTTTTTTATCTCTATTAAAAATAAAAAAGTGTGGAAACTTTTTTGAATACCCCTTGTATTTTTGTCATTTCAAAGTTTTGGTAATAGTGACTCTCTGCACATGTAGCACAAAGGACTACACAGTCACTGCATAGGTGAGGTCTGAATGAGGTGTTTTCAAGCCTTACTTCCATAGCGGATTAGGAAGGCAAAAGAAAAAGTGAGACAAAAATCGGGTCTTTAATAAGACCTGCCTCTGTGTGCTCGTTTTCTTTCCTGGCAGGACCCCTCCTAATCTGCTCTGGAGGTTAGGCTTGTAATCGACTCATTCTATAGTCTTGGATTCTAGCATTTACTAGAACCAATTGGCTGATTTTTTCCTGCAGTCACTGAATTCCACTGGGAGGGAGAGGAGGAAAAGTTGGCTTTCAGCTGCTGCAGAAGAAAAACACAACCTATCAGTTCTAGTAAATGCTGCCCCCACACCCCCCCTGTCTACATATGACAGGGAGGTTGCATGGGGGCCCTGGAACATGGAGACAGTGTAATCCCTCTCAATGTGGCACCTTGGGCACATGCTCCCCCCCCCTAGTTTCAGCCCTGACTATTAATGTGGAAGTCCAGGATTCGACTACATAATCCTATATCTGCTCCCAACCCCCTCTAATACTTATTCTAACTACCCTGTAGAAGAAAGTTGCTTATACTTTTCAGGGTGCTCTGGTCCAGTCATGTAGTTGGCTTCCAGTGATGGCTTCAGAGGAGAGGGGGAGCAGCAGATAATGGATGCCCCATAATAAGCCTTTGGGTGATGTCACCAACCCCGATGTCGGCCACTGGGGAGATCACAAGACCGAACTGGAGCACACTCATAATAGGTAAGTATACAGGTGAAACTCGAAAAATGTGAATATCGTGCAAAAGTTCATTTATTTCACTAATGCAACTTAAAAGATGAAACTAATATATGAAATAGACTCATTCCATGCAAAGCAAGATAGTTCAAGCCGTGATTTGTCATAATTGTGATGATTATGGCTTACAGCTCATGAAAACCCCAAATCCACAATCTCAGGAAATTTGAATATTGTGAAAAGGTGTAATATTCTAGGCTCAAAGTATCCCACTCTAATCAGCTAATTAAGCCATAACACCTGCAAAGGGTTCCTGAGCTTTTAAATGGTTTGGTTTAGTAGGAATCACAATCATGGGAAAGACTGCTGACCTGACAGTTGTGCAGAAAACCATCATTGACACCCTCCATAAGGAGGGAAAGCCTCAAAAGGTAATTGCAAAATAAGTTGGATGTTCCCAAAGTGCTGTATCAAAGCACATTAATAGAAAGTTATGTGGAAGGGAAAAATGTGAAAGAAAAAGGTGCACAAGCAGCAGGGATGACCGCAGCCTGGAGAGGATTGTCAGGAAAAGGCCATTCAAAAGTGTTGGGGACTTTCACAAGGAGAGGACTGAGGCTGGAGTCAGTGCACACACTGCAAGATGCTTGAAGTCCAGTGTGAAGTTTCCACAGTCTGTGTTGATTTGGGGAGCCATGTCATCTGCTGGTGTTGGTCTACTGTGCTTCATTAAGTCCAGGGTCAACGCAGCCATCTACCAGGAGATTTTGGAGCACTTCATGCTTTCTTCCGCAGATGAGCTCTATGGGGATGCTGACTTAATTTTTTTCCAGCAGGACTTGGCATCTGCCCACACTGCCAAAATCACCAAAACCTGGTTCAATGACCGTGGGATTACTGTGCTTGATTGGCCAGCAAACTCCTTGACCTGAACCCCATAGAGAATCTATGGGGCATTGCCAAGGGAAATATGAGAGACATGAGTCCGAACAATGCAGAAGAGCTGAAGGCCACTGTTGAAGCATCCTGGTCTTCATAACACCTCAGCAGTGCCACAGGCTGATAGTTTCCATGCCACGCCGCATTGAGGCAGTAATTGCTGCAAAAGGGGCCTATACCAAGTACTGAGTACATATGCATGTTTATACTTTTCAGAAGTCCGATATTATTCTATGTACAATCCTTGTTTTATTGATTGCATGAAATATTCACATTTTCTGAGATTGTGGATTTGGGGTTTTCATGAGTTGTAAGCCATAATCATCACAATTATGATAAATCATGGCTTGAACTATCATGCTTTGCATGTAATGAGTCTATCTCATATATTAGTTTCTTTTTAAGTTGCATTAGTGAAATAAATGAACTTTTGCACAATATTAAAAATTTTCGAGTTTCACCTATAAGCATCTTCCTTTTACAAGGTAGTTAGAATAGGAGTAAGGGGGATGTGAACAGAAAAATAAATCATCTTTCATTTGTATGATCTCTAGAATGGATGAACATTGCATATTTGTAATGTATGAGTGTGAAGTTTTTAATTGGACTCATTGGTAACAACACCTCAGAACTCTCTCCTTTGTTATTATAATGAAAGTCTGTTCCATGGAGGATTACTTATTAAAAACATAAACATTGTCTTATATACTTGTTGATAAAGAATAGCGTTAGATTGTAAAGGAAAAGACCACAGGAAGCCCCATCAGTCTCTCCACACTTCTGCTGTCATTGCTATTGTTTGAAGCACATTATTCAGCCAGTGGGCTGAAAACTCCCAGGTAACTAGAGCCAGCAGGAAACTCAGTTTGATATCAAGTATATTCTCCATGAACCTTTGTTTTGTTATGGGAAGAAATGAACTTACTTTACTTTCATCTTTCTGTGTCCTAACATTACCCATTATGCGAGCAGCTTTATTTGTATGCTTCTGCCAACCCATTTAATATAGGCTTTACTGAGCAACAATAAATTCTCCTTCTTAAGGTCTTCAAACAAGATTTTGACCATTTTTCATTTCTTTTATTCCATAACTGCTGAAGTTTGACATTAACTGCATTTTTTACACTGTGTTAGTTTTGCCTTTTTATGTGCTGTTAAGACTATATTTCTTATCAGCAGTCACATTTAATATGCACATATAGTTGTGCTGAGATAAATTGTGTCTAGCATGTTTTATAAAAGACAATTAAAATTTTCTGCGTGGAATATTTAGGACATTTAGGCACTAGATATATATTATTTCACTAGTGTATGAACTGTTTGTTGCATGCCAGCAGTCATCAGAATTGTAATGGAATGCATCGATGAGTTTGGGTAGCAGTTTGGCTAGTAAGGCTAGAAGGGATCTAATAAAAATTAAACAGGGGATCGATCTAATAAAAATTAAAAGCAGTTGTGGACTGGCTACTTGTGACCCCAAAGATGACCAGCGTTTTGGTGGCCATTCAGCAGTAGTCATTATTACGAAAAATGTGGATGCATATATTATTATGAACCAGTGAGTTTTTCCTCCAGCAGGACATTCTCAGGTCTCATACACACGACCGAGTTTATCGGCAAAAACCAGCAAGAAACTTACTGGGAGATATTATTTTGCCGAGGAAACCGGTCGTGTGTACATTTTCGTCAAGGAAACTGTCGAGAAACTCGACGAGCCAAAAAGAGAGCATGTTCTCTATTTCCTTGACGGGAATGGAGAAAATTGGCTTGTCGAGTTTCTCGACGGCTTCACAAGGAGCTCGACGAGTAAAACGATGTGTTTCGCCCGTCGAGTTTCTCGGTCATGTGTACGAGGCCTCAGTTGTGACTGTTACATTTCACCAAAAGCTAATTTGTGATTACTACTCATTCAACGGTGTATCTACAACTACCCGGTCAAGTTCGGGGAAACCTTATGTTTCCAAAAAATTCCCCAAAAAAAGATTTAATATATTAAGTGTACCAGAGTAAACATGAATGATTTAATAAATTACCTCCAATGTTTGTTTTCTTGTTACTGAGTTGCACGGATCAAGGTAAAACATGGACAAATAATTTTATAGAACAAGGAAACATGAATCTGCAACCACTGCCCTGGTTAGCACTTTAAAGCGGAGTTCCACCCAAAAGTGGAACTTCCGCTTAATCCACTCCTCGCCCCCTTACATGCCACATTTGGCATGTCATTTTTTTTGGGGGGGGGGGGGGAGTGGAGGCTTCAGGAGGAGTGGGACATCCTGTCCCACTTCCTCCTTCTGCTGAGGGGCCGCTAAGGCGATACGTCATATCTTTTGGCGGCCCTTCCCTGTAGGCGATCGCCTGGGACACGTGACAGATCCCAGCCAATCGCGCAGTGAGTGCCCGGCCGTGAAGCTGAAAGCTGTCACGGCCGGGTGCCCACAGTAACAATGAGGACGCCGGCCGGAGAGGGGGGGAGAGGAGCGGAGCTCCGGGCGGCTGCGTCGTTGGACTGTGGAGCAGGTAAGTGTCTGTTTATCAAAAGTCAGCAGCTACACTTTTTGTAGCTGCTGACTTTTAATAAACACTAAAAGGCTGGAACTCCCCTTTAATAATGGATATCAATTAAATTCCATAAAATCTGCATTAACTGCTATGCTAAAAAGCAGAACCTTTACCTGGGAGACAGATTTGTTTTGGTGTTGTATAGAGTAAATTTCTGCTCCTATGATGATGTTAGCTACCAAGTATACCAGCCTGGAAAGAGAAAGTTCTTTCAAAAATACTATATTACCAAATAAAACCCTGGAAGGATCTGGGGGCTCACTCAACAGAAAGCAATCCTAAAGTATCACCAGCAAACTGAGAACATTTTTGCAGAAAAGGTTCTCAGTTTCTTTAGCAAGGCAGTGGTCATCTTGGAGGTGTGTTTGGGGCCCTTATAATGTTGGAATACTGCCCTGTGGCCCAGTCTCCAAAAAGAGGGGATACTGCTCTGCTTCAGTATGTCACAGTACATGTTGGCATTCATGGATCCCTCAATGAACTGTAGCTAGCCAGTGCTGGCAGCACTCATACAGCCCCAGACCATGACACTCCCACCACCATGCTTGACTGTAGGCAAGACACACTTATCTTTATACTCCTCTCCTGGTTGCCGCCACAAATGCTTGACAGCATCTGAACCAAATAAGTTTATCTTGGTCTCATCAGACCACAGGACATGGTTACAGTAATTCATGGCCATAGTCTGCTTGTCTTCAGCAAACTGTTTGCGGGGCTTTCTTGTACATGATCTTTAGAAGAGGCTTCCTTCTGGGATGACAGCCAAGCAGACCAATTTGATGCAGTGTGCGGTATATACTCTGAGTAATAACAGGCTGACCCCCCACCCCTTCAACCTCTGCAGAATTGCTGGCAGCACATAGATATGATGCTGAGCATGTGCAATGAACTTCTTTGGTCGACCACGGCGAGGCATGTTCTGAGTGGAACCTGTCCTGTTAAACTGCTGTATGGTCTTGGCCACAATGCTGCAGCTCAGTTTCAGGATCTTGGCGATCTTTTTATCGCCTAGGCCATCTTTATGTAGAGCAACAATTATTTTTTTTCAGATCCTCAGAGAGTTCTTTGCCATGAGGTGCCGTGTTGAACTTCCAGTGACCAGTATGAGAGAGTGAGAGCGATAACACCAAATTTAACACACCTGCTCCCCATTCACACCTTTAGACCTTGTAACACTAACAAGCCCCCTGGACAGGGGAGGGAAAATGGCTAATTGGGCCCAATTTGGACATTTTCACTTAGGGGTGTACTCACTTTTGTTGCCAGCGGTTAAGACATTAATGGCCGTGTGCTGAGTTGTTTTGAGGGGATAACACATTTACACTGTTATACAAGCTGTACACTGACTACTTTACATTGTAGCAAAGTGTAATTTCTTCAGTGTTGTCACATGAAAACCTATAATATAATATTTTCAAAAATGTCAGGGGTGCACTCACTTTTGTGAGATACTGTATACCCAGTGAAGTGACTGGCCTCAGGTGATACACAGAGATTAAACAAATCCTCCTACATATGTTGGACCGGTTTATCTGCACTCTTGCCTCCTCTACAGCAGTTCAAAATCTACCAGAATTTATAAAGTTTGTCTAAGCTGTCAGAATGAAATTACACTCTACAGAAGCTTAGTGAGAAGAGCTTTGAGAGTTGATTGGAGGTAAGGCACACACCCCCTTCACACAGCACACAGGAACAGAGCTAAGACTATTAATCAAGTGGAGCTCCTTCCCTGTCACCTTTTTTCTCTTGGTGTCAGGAAAACATGTGAGAAGTGATTCATGCTGATAGCAGAGGAATGAAGTAGCAGACATAAATTACACTTAGTGCTCTTAAATGAGACAATACTATAGATGGATGTGCTTCATATTTCATGTCTGAGGTCTAGAACCACGTTAAGGGCTCTCTCGCTCTCTCTGCTATGTACAGTGTATTGAAACAGTATTCATACCTTGAACTTTTCCAAATTTTGTCATGTTACAACCAAAAACGTAAATGTATTTTATTGGGATTTTATGTGATAGACCAACACAAAGTGCCACATAATTGTGAAGTGGAAGTAAAATGATAAATGATTTTCTATTTTTTTTTACAAATAAATATGTAAAAAGTGTGGTGTGTCAGCTCCACTGAGTCAATACTTTGTAGAACCACCTTTAACTGAAATCACAGCTTCAAGTCTTTTTGGGCATGTCTCTACCAGCTTTGCACATCTAGAGAGTGACATTTTTGCCCATTCTTCTTTGCAAAATAGCCCAAACTCTGTCAGATTGGATAGAGAGCATCTATGAACAGCAATTTTTAAGTCTTGCCACAGATTCTCAATTGTATTTAGGTCTGGCCTTTGACTGGGCCATTCGAGCACATGAATATGCTTTGACATAAATCATTCCATTGTAGCTCTGGCTGTATGTTTAACCACTTAAGCCCCGGACCATATTGCTGGTCAAAGACCAGGCCACTTTTTGCAATTCGTCACTGCGTCGCTTTAACTGACAATTGCGCCGTCGTGCGTCATGGCTCCCAAACAAAATTGCCGTCCTTTTTTTCCCAGAAATAGAGCTTTCTTTCGGTGGTATTTGATCACATCTGCGGTTTTTAGTTTTTGCGCTATAAACAAAAATAGAGCGACAATTTTGAAAAAAAATGAATATTTTTTTACTTTTTGCTATAATAAATATCCCCCAAAAATATATAAAAAAAAACATTTTTTTTCTCAGTCTAGGCCGATACGAATTCTTCTACATATTTTTCGTAAAAAAATCGCAATAAGCGTTTATTGATTGGTTTGCGCAAAAGTTATAGCGTTTACAAAATAGGGTATAGTTTTATGGCATTTTTATTAATATTTTTTTTGTACTAGTAATTGCGGCGATCAGCGATTTTTATTGGTACTGCGACATTATGGCGGACACTTCGGACACTTTTGACACATTTTTGGGACCAATCAAAATGTAATATGCAAATACAGTGCTACCTGATGTGAAAAAAGGTATCAAATGTGATATTAAGCAGCGCTCAAGAGAATCAAATAAAAAAACACACATATAATATTGCTAAACTATTAAGTGAAAAATAATGAGTGATCCACCCTCTATGTGAAACAATATATCAGTGTCAAAAAATAGGTGTCAATAATACACCCAAAATAACAGGTTGGCAAAAAATAAATCCATAAACTGATTGTGTGAACGTAAATGAAGTTCATAAATGGAGAACAGAAGAAATCCCTTCACGATCTTCAGACAGTGCTTTCACCACACCACAGTGACTGCGTGATTCCACCACCCATCAGAATGCAAACTCACCACAATAAACGGCCTGACACTCTCGTGTTAAGGCACACAGGCTTTTTAACTGAACCACTCAGTTTAATTGATGGAACTCCCTCTTTGGAAACTGGAGCACTCAGTTAAATAAATGGAGATCCGTTGGAAAAAGGAAAAACTCCAAGATGACAGCCACATGTATAATGAAGAGAGAGAGCACAATAGTGTGATATTGCAACACAACTTTTAATAAAAACACTAAAAATCTCCCAATAGATGCACTCACAAAAATGACTCTTGTCATAAGCAGTGATTAAATCCAAACATCACACGGTGTAAACACAAACGAAAATTTTCCTCCAGGTGAACCAGTGGTCACGGCGGACCAACAAATAGCCCAGGTTTACTCACAGCCCTATGAAGGTGTACTGGAGTCGCTCTTCAGATGACTATATTGGTGACAGATGGACCGTTCCACGCCCGACCAGTTCAGTTTAAGGTATGCGGTTGTAACTTAGTACCCACGCCCCGACATGTTTCATCATACTGATTTAATCATGGGGATGCTTACCAGATGTCACATGCCGCTATATGTAGCTGCCAAGGTCCCCCCCTCACTTGCACATTGGTGCACGCCTTCCGTTCATTACAAGCATCAGCTGTGTGGACATATATTCTCCAGTTACGCGCAGTGGGGGTGGCTCAATTAGACGTCCCTTATTTCCACCTTTTTCCCATACATTTTTGGGACCATTGGCATTTTTATAGCGATCAGTGCTATAAAAATGCATTGATTACTATAAAAATGCCACTGGCAGGGAAAGGGTTAACAATAGTTGGCGAGGAAGGGGTTAAGTATGTTCCCTGGGTGTGTTCTAACTGGACCCCCCGCCCATTCTGGGCAAAATCATCACCCCTAGCGCCAAAGTCAAAAGTCTCTGGGTCATCTTTGACTCTCACATGACATTGGACGCACAAATAGGGTCAGTAGTCAGCGGATCTCACCATCTGCTGCGCCTACTACGCAGACTTACTCCTTTTATTCCCAAGGAAGACATAGCTATCGTGGTGGGAGCTATTGTAAACTCAAGATTGGACTATGCAAATGCCCTTTACCTCGGACTCCCCAAGTACCAAATCGCTCGTCTACAAGTCGTTCAAAATACGGCCGCTAGACTTGTGACTGGGAAAAAACCTTGGGAATCAATCTCACCTTCACTGAGAACCCTTCACTGGTTACCAGTAAAAGACAGAATCACTTTTAAAGCACTCTGTCTAACGCATAGATGCATCTATGGGAATGCTCCTCATTATCTATGCGAAAAAATAAAAGCTCACAACCCCAATCGCGTTCTGCGATCCACCAATCAAAATCTCCTCCAGATACCCAAAGCCAGATACAAGTCCAAAGGAGAAAGGAGATTCGCGGTCCAAGGGCCTAGACTATGGAACGCTTTACCAACCAGCATTCGGTTGGAGGAGAACCACTTGACGTTCAGGAGAAAGATCAAGACTCATCTCTTTTGATACCAAAGGAGACAGGAACAACAAGCGCCCAGAGGCGATTAAGTTCGCATGTGCTGCGCTATATAAGTTTTCATTCATTCATTCATGGGATGCGTCCCGTGGCCGCATCCCAGTGCGCATGCGCAGAATCACGTCGGAACTACTCCCTAAGATACGCCGGATCACTGCCTACGACGTGAACGTAACCTACGCCTAGTCATATTCACGTACAACGTAAACGACAAAAGATACGGCTTGTGTTCCCTGGTCCATACCTTTGCATGGGTTGCGCCTCCTATATAGGGAATAACTTTACGCCGGACGTACGACTTACGCAAACCGCGTATATTATGCGCTGGGCGCAAGTACGTTCGTGAATCGGCGTATCTCCCTCATTTGCATATGTGCATAGAAAATCAATGGGAGCGGCAAATGCGCCCAGCGTAAATATGCGCCCACGATACGCCGGCGCAGGAAAGTTACGTTGGTCGGATGAAGCCTATTTTCAGGCGTATCTCAGTTTATGGGCACGGCGCATAGATACGACGGCGCATACTTACACTTATGCGGCGTATCTCGAGATACGTTGGCGTAAGTGCTTTGTGAATCCGGGCCTATGTGTGCAGAGGGTAAAGGTGCGGCAACTACCGTATGGGCCAACTACTATCCACAGTGAGACATGGAAAAAATCAAGAGATGGTGTTGCGCTAAAATAGCATAGAATGGTGTAATTGGTAAAATGTATAAATAACCAAAATAGTATAATTAATAAATGAATGTGCAAATATGCAAATAGACTGACTGAAAGATAAAAATCGCTATAAATGCTAAGATAAGGTGCATCCAAAGGTGTACTGAATGAATGTGCAAACAGTACAGATAAGGTGACTCAGGTGCATAAATATCTCTAGCTATGCTGGGGACTCAGTGTGCTCTCCTCTAATGGTCAGACTTGCCTTGACATGCCCCCGCTACACAGCCATTCACTGGGAAGATCAGTGCCCTTCTGCTTCTCCTCCCCCAGCTCTTATGCAGTTGAGAACAGAGGGAACGTGATCCCTTATCAAAAAAGGGAAAAAAGGTATTTATAATGTATTTTTAAATCTATACAAAAATGTTTTGCCTCTAATTTCTATTTTAAAATGAATGGGTTGTTTTACAAGGTTATCGGTTACAATCACTTTAAGCTCTGGGTACTTAAAGGGGTTGTAAAGCTAAACAAATTGGCAATATCTGATCTATATGTCATATAGATCGTGGCCCGGATTCAGAAACAAGATACGATGGCGTATCTCCAGATACGCCGTCGTATCTTTGAGTGCGGGCCGTCGTATCTATGCGCCTGATTCAGAGAATCAGTTACGCATAGATTTCCCTAAGATCCGACCGGCGTAAGTGTCTTACACCGTCGTATCTTAGGCTGCATATTTACACTGGCCGCTAGGTGACGCTTCCGTATAGTTACGCAATGAATATGCTAATTAGGTATTTACGTCGATTCAGAAACGTACGTCCAGCCGGCGCATTTTTTTACGTCGTTTACGTTAGGCTTTTTTCGGCGTAAAGTTACCCCTGCTATATGAGGCATAGCTAATGTTAAAGGGTCACTAAAGGAATTTTTTTTTTTTAGCTAAATAGCTTCCTTTACCTTACTGCAGTCCTGGTTTCATGTCCTCATTGCTAGTTTTTGCTCTGATGTTGCTGTAATACTACTCTGTTCTGAACACTTCCTGGTTGTCTGGCTCCTTATGAAAAAAGTCATGGGAGACTTTAGTTTCGTTTTCCTAGCCATGACTCTCTATGGCACTGTCCAGCACAGAGGCATGAAATATCTTGCAAAGACTAAACTAGTTTCAGTTTCGTTTTTGCATCTAGGAGGCACATTATATGATTGATTTTTATCTATTTTTAATCGTTTTTAAAAGGAATCAGTTAACTATTATTTCTCTATACCCTGTAAACAGTCATTTCAGCAAAAAAACGTTTTTCTTTTAGTGATCCTTTAAGTATAGACGTCGTTCCCACGTCGAGTTTTGAAAATTTTACGTCGTTTGCGTAAGTCGTTCGCGAATAGGGCTGTACGTAAGTTACGCTCACGTCTAAAGCACTGATGACTTGCGGCGTAATTTCGAGCATGCGCACTGGGATTTTTTCACGAACGGCGCATGCTGTTTCTGAATACGGAACTTGCGCCCTAAATTACGGTGGCGTAACGTATCTGAGATACGTTACGCCGGGCGGATAGATACACCATTGTATCTGAATCCAGCCCCATGTGTCTAGCTGTTATTTCTGTCAAAATTTTTTATTTACCTGTTAGATAAATAGGCTTTATCAGCACTTGCTCCTTTCCTCTCTGTATGTTCTCCTCAACTTCCAGGTTTTTGATCGGGCTCCCTGCAGCAACAACACGGTTTCAAAGGAACTACAATTCCCTTGATGCTTAGCGGCATCGCGCATGCACAGTGCCACTTTTTCGCTGTGTGGCGACGAACCTGAGCCACACTTCCACTTCAGCAAAAAAAGGGGGCGGAGTAGGGCGGAGTAAAGGCGGGGCTGTGCTGAGATGGTCATTCAGATTACAATAGCAAGGCACAGGAGGCGGAGCTATAGCGTCTTAGGCACACCCGCAGCTACCCTGCCTCCTGTGCCTGTGAACGCACACAGTGTCTCCCCACAGGGATGTAGTCCCAAGGGAGGGGGCGAGCACAGGGCCAGCCTTTGGGGTGTGCGAGCTGTGCGGCCGCACAGGGCGCCATGGGCAACAGGGGCGCAGTGCGTCCATCACAGCTCGCAGAATGTGAGTCGCAGTCAGTTACTCACATGATCATCACAGGAGTCCGACTCCTACGAGTCACAGAAGCAGGCGCTGCCAGGTCCCCCTGCCCTGGGACTGGGTGAAGAGCAACGCATTGGCTGCGGCACCTGAAAAATAAAATGGCTGCTGCCGGCCCTGACAGGCACACTGCACATGCGCCGCCACTGCTCGGGAAAGCCCGAAAACGCTTGGCTATTCTCGGGCAGAAGGTGCATGCGCAGTGGCGTCTTAGCGCTGGGTGGCGCCATTTTGAAATGCAAAGCTGCACCGTCCACCGAAAGGTAAGTCACACTGAACCCCTGGCCCTGCATGCATCTACTTTTTCAGATAAAAAAAAAAAAAGAAAAAGTATTTACTTTTTATAGCCAGCCTACACACAGAAGGGGAGGAGGATATAAGGGACTTAATATTTGTTTCCTCTTTGTGTATGTTTAGGTGACCAGGGGGCGAGGGGTGAAGATGGGGGCGCCACAGGATTAGCTTGCACAGGGCGCCTGTACACCTATGGCCGGCCCTGGGAGAGCACACATTGTAAACCCCATGGAAAACGGCTCGGATGAGGGGGCAAGCTTCTAGAGGAGGAACAGGAAGTTGAAAATTCACACACAGAAAAAAAGCATTTACAAAGGAAAACGAAGGAAAAGGTAAGTAAACCAACAGTACACTACCTTAAAGGAACATATTATTTAGAAATAAAAAATGAACCTGTATGCCTCGCACACACGGTCGGACTTTTGACTGTGCAAAAGTCCGCTGTGAGTCCGTCGGAAGTCTGACGAAAAGAAAGAGAACAGGTTTTCTATCTAAGGTCCGTTGGACTTCAGGCAAAAAAAGGTCAGATGGAGGCTACACACGGCCGGACTTTCCAAGAAAAAAAGCCAGTTGGACTTTTTTTCTGTGAAAGTCTGGTCGTGTGAACGAGGCGTTAGTATCACTTTAATTTACAATTGAAATTTTTAATTAATATTCCAGGGAATTCAGCCCTAACAACACTTTTCTGGTGGTATGGTTCTTTAAAATGGTCTGCACTAGATTTAAAAATCCCTGCCACCAATTTCAGTATCTGTGGAGTTATTACTGCACCAAATTAAAAAAGTAGTTCTCTCAAGTTGGTAGATAATGAAACTGATTAACAGGAAATGTTTCTTACATCTACACTGAGCAAAATTTTAAACGCAACACTTTTGTGTTTGCCCCTATTTATCATGAGCTGAACTTAAAGCGGAAGTCCACTCTAAAAATAAACTTCACATTAGTAGGTTCCTTTTAATCTAAAAAAAAACATTTTGTTTTTTTTGCTTGCCTGAAATTGCCTGTTACTAGGCAGATTTAATAATCTGCCTAGTTCCTAGTCCACGGTGGACCTACTTCTCTTCCTGACTCGTCTGGTCTGTGGGCATTACTTTGTTGAAAAATCGCTTTATTTCCATACAGGAAATTACGCCAGTCATAACCCGTTGTCATAACAACGGGGCGGGACCTTCCTCCATCGCCGCCCATTGTTATGGCAACTATACAAACTAACGGCGCTACGAGAGACGTTTAACTGCGCATGCGCGACATCGAGAGGTGCATGCTGGTTACCCAGCATACACCTCTCTCAGTAAAACCAAGAAGATAAATCAACTGGGCTTCACAAGCCCATAGCTAAGAAGGGAACGGCCAGAAGATCGATTATAACATATTATGTACGTTTTTGAATTGATTAATGAACAGATCGAGAAGTTTTGCTATCTTTTACTGCATATATAACATAACAATTTTGAGTATGGAACAAAAAAAATTATTCTGTCCGGAACACTGCTCTAAAGATCTACGACTTTTTCTATGTACACAAAAGGCCTATTTCTCTTTCGTTCATGGATGGACACAGCCTTAATCTTGACATAGTGGGATTAACCTATCTATCTTTAGGAGTGACTAGGCAGAAGTGTTAACTTCAAAGCAGAACAGGGAGCGGTCCCACTGACTATATCCCCTCAGCCTGCAGCAAACAATTCCGTTTTTTCTGCCTAGTCTAAGGAGAAGACATGGCTCTCTTCAGGACCATGGCTTGGAGGCTTTTAGTTTGGATTCATTTTTTGGATTTTTTATTTATTTAAGTTTTTCCTGCGATCTTCAATCAACTGCCGACTGGGCGACAGGCTGGATCCCAGATCCTTGTATTCTTCCCAGTTTCAGTCATCGAGCGCGTGCCGACCATAGCTACACGCTGGGTCATCCACGACATGCCCGACGCTCTACAGGTGGCCGGTGAGCTATATGCTCCAGGGCTTGCATAAAGACCGATCTACAGGGCCGAGTCGCAGTAGCCTGGCCGACAGTCATCTCCATTACCATGCGGAAGATGCACTGTCCAGGATGCTTCCAGCATAAACCCACAGGAAGGGTAAGTAGCTACTACCTTGCTTTAGCAAGAAGACAGAGCTGGGCATCCTTGGAGAGGTGAGTAAAGGGCCTTATCCCCCTTCTCCCCTCCCCTTCCTCCTCCTAGGCTCTCTTAGCTAGCTGCTGGGCAGGGGTTCCTCTGGGGAGCTTCACTTGGGGAACCATAAGTCACTAAATCAGTGTATAAGCTGCATGTCCTGCTCCATGCTGTCAGCGGCCATGTTTGGTGTATTCATGCTGTATTTCTTTATTGCACGATGTATAAAGCCGCATAAGAGATTCTGTTTTTCTGTGTGTCTTGCTCCATGCAGTCGGGGGCCATGTTTGGTGTGTCCATGCTGTATTTTTTTACTTGCACAATGTATAAAGCCGCATAAGAGATTCTGCTTTCCTGTGTGTCTTGTTCCATGCTGTCGACGCCCAGGTTGGTGTCCATGCTGTATTCTCACTGGCGGTCATCTTCTTGTAAGCCGCTTTTTTTGTGATTTCTGCTGAGGTGTACTGACTGCTGCATTACTCTGCTGCACCGTGGTTTTCTGCCCTGTTGGCCTCTAGTGTCAGATCAGCGGCCATTGTACCATGGATCAGACCATTTTAAAAACGGCAGATGAACAGATACACGCTGCGACTGACCAGTCTGAAAGACTGACAAAAATCGCAGCCTCACAAACAGCCTTCGATCCCAGCTTTGTAGAGCACAGATCGACAGACACACTCTGCAGGCAGCAGCTCTGCTAGCTAAACCATCTGTTACGGTTCCTGGGTGGTGAGTCCTCTGGGGGAGAGCACTTTGTCTCTGCTTCAGCCAGGAGTGGTGGGTTACTTGTTTGGGGGTCCCTGTGTCAGGTGTGTGGACAGCATGGCGTCAGAAGCAGACGCTTTTTCCCCTGAGACACCTGAGCTGGCAATTGATGCCCCTGCACCCGATTTATCGGTGGACGCTAGGCGGCAATCCTAGATGTCTTCTTAGCCAAGGTGGAAGCAGCGCGTGGGAGAATAGGGGCTAGAAAGCACCCCCTCCCTCCGCCATCAGCTGGGGACAACTCAGATGCGTTGCCGGGTCCAGCTAGCATGACCCTGGCCCTAAGGTATCTGAAGATGCGGACCAGAAACCCTCTTTAAGGGCGACAGACTTTTTGGAACTCCCCTGGATGACATAATTAAAGATGCCACAGGAGGTAGAGCACACTGCTTCCACAGTCCAAAATGGAGGAAGGAGCCATGCCATAGGCAAGGTCCATTTTTTACCGTACACAACCGTTTTTTTCGTCCGCCCAGTATGGCGGATAAAAGACCACAGGCCGATAAAGCGCCTGCTCAGGGACTGAGACGTCCCTGGTTTCGCAAACTCAACAAACCTGCAAACAAAGCTACGTCCGCATGAAGGTTTGCCCCCACCCATCTCTCAGGTGGGGGGACGTCTTCGCGAATTTGCGACCCGGTGGACATCCCAGGTCCCTGACCGGTGGGTTTGCAAAGTAGTGTCTTCAGGGTACAATAAAGAACTTCTATCTTGCCCACCGAACAGATTTTTTTTCCCTCCAACCGCCAGCTACAACCGACTCGTCAGGAAGCCCTTTTGGGGCAGTTCAAGACCTGCTGAAACGCGGGGTGGTTATTCCTGTCCCAGTACAGGATCGGTTTCAGGGATTTATTCCAATCTGTTCATAGTACCAAAGAAAGAGGGCGTTCGACCCAATTCTGGACCTCAGAGCCTTCAATTGCTTCATGAAGGTACAAGATTCTGGATGGAATCGATTCGCTCTGTCGTCACTGCCCTCCAGCCGGGGGACTTTCTGGCATCCCTGGACATCAGGGATGCCTTTTTACATGTCCCCATATGCACAAAGCATCAGAGACTTCTGCGCTTTGCGGTCAGGGAAGACCATTATTAATTTGTGGCTCTCCCCTTTGGCCTGGCATCGGCACCAAGGGTGTTCATCAAGGTGCTTGCCCTAAATTCTCACCCTACTAAGACAACGTGGCATCGCTGTCGTGGGCTACTTGGACGAACTGCTTCTGAGGGCCGCTTCAGCCTCAGAATTAGAGGTGAGTGTGTCTATAACATCAGACCCTCAGACACTTGGGTGGCTACTGAACATTCAGAAGTCAGTAATGGTAACGACTCAACGCCTAGTATATCTGGGATTGATTCTGGACTCCTCAGAGGCAAAGGTTTGATTCCCTGTGGAAAAGCTGCAGACCCTTCGGGCTGTGGTGCGGTAGTTGACATCCCAGAAGGGTCGTCACTCTGCTTTTGCATGCGAGTTTCGGGCCTCATGATGGCCTCCTTCGAGGCAGTACCATAGGCGCAATCTCTTACACGAGTGCTACAGAAGGAAATTCTGTCCATATGGGACAAGCGCCCATCATCCCTGGATTATCAAATCAGGGTGAGCCACTTGGTCAGGGCCTCCCTTGTTGGTGGCTGACCTCATCGGCACTTCTGTCCGGGAAGTCGTTCCTTCCTTTCACTGGATAGTCATCACGATGGACGCCAGCCTTACCGGTGGGGGAGTCTGGGGGGTTCAGTCGACCCAGGGTCACTGGTCTCCAGAGGATTCCCATTTGCCGTTTAAGGTCCTGGAGCTTCGGGCGATCAGGCTGTGCCTCTCCACATGATCTCAGAGGCTACGGGGGCATCCAGCCAGGATCCAGTCGGACAACGCCACGGCGGTGGCATATGTCAACCATCAAGGAGGAACAAGTAGCTTGGCTGCAGTGTCAGAAGTCGCTCACATCCTAAGGTGGGCAGAAAGGAGCATACCGGCACTGTCGGCCATATACATTCCGGGTGTGGAAGACTGGCAGGCGGACTACCTGTGTCGCCAGATGCTGGACTAAGGAGAATGGTCTCTGCACCTGGAGGTGTTTCTGCTCCTTTGCCCAAGATGGGGCACGCCAGACGTAGATCTCCTGGCGTCTTGACTCAATCAGAAGGTATTGAGGTTTGTGGCCAGTTCAAGTAACCCATGGGCGGACGCGACAGATGCGTTAGTGGTGCCGTGGAGTCAGTTCCGGCTAATCTATGCCTTACCTCCTCTAAAGCTCCTGCCTCTTCTGCTGCGCAGAATGGAGGCAGAGGGGATTCCTATGATCCTAATTGCTCCGGATTGGCCTTGGCATCCTTGGTACGCCGATCTAGTGCGGCTAGTAGCAGACGTCCCTTGGCGTCTACCACTGAGAGAGGACCTGCTGTCACAAGGTCCCATACTGCATCCTGCTTTACAGTCGCTGGCTTAACGGCATGGCTATTGAAAGCCAGGTACTAAGAGACCGGGGCCTGTAGGATTCTGTGATTCATACCATGAGGAAGGCTAGGAAGTTATCCTCCAGGAGGATTTATTATCGAACTTGGAGAGCTTACTTAGCCCTTTGCGAGGAAATTAAGTGGAATCCTCGGACTCATATAGTGTCCAGAGTCCTGCTGTTCTTACAGCGCAGGGTGGACCAAAAAGCTTGCTTAAGCATGATTAAGGGGCAGATATTTCTTTCAGTGACCCCTGGCGACTCACTCTCTAGTGAGAACATTTGTACAGGGGGTTCGGAATGTGGCCCCTCTGGTCCGTCCTCCACTACCTCCGTGGGGATTTGAATAGCAGACGCACCTTGGCATCTACCGCTACGAGAGGACCTGCTGTCGCAAGGTCCCATAGGTCATCCTGCCTTACAGTCAATAGCTTTAACGCCATGACCTCTAGGTGCATCAGAACCACCATTTGAGAACATTAGGGAAGTTCCCTTGTTGACATTTTCTCAGAAAGTGGTCCTTTTGGTGGCTGTTAGGTCAGTTAAGACGGGTTCTGAGCTGACAGCCTTGTCATGAAAGGCTCCCTATTGATCTTCCACAAGGATAAGGTGGTGCTGCATCCACAGCCTTTTTTCTTCCTAAGGTCATTTGGACCTTCCATCTACGCAAATGCTCTCTATCTAGGACTCCCCAAATACCAAATCACTCGTCTGCAAGTCGTTCAAAATACGGCCGCTCGACTAGTGACTGGGAAAAAAACATGGGAATCAATCTCACCTTCACTGAGATCCCTTCATTGGTTGCCAGTAAAAGACAGAATAGCTTTCAAGGCACTCTGTCTAATACATAAGTGTATTCAAGGCAACGCCCCCCAATATCTATGCGAAAAAATAAAAGCCCATAACCCCAATCGCATTCTGCGATCCACCAATCAAAACCTCCTCCAGATACCCAAGGCCAGATACAAGTCCAAAGGAGATCGAAGATTTGCAGTCCAGGGACCTCGCCTGTGGAATGCACTACCAACCACCATCCGACTGGAGTCGGACCACTTGGCCTTCAGGAGAAAGATTAAAACCCATCTCTTCTGAGGTCAAGGGGTTCCTTACCCATGAAATGGATACAGCGCCCAGAGGCGATTCAGTTCGCATGTGTTGCGCTTTACAAGTCTCTCTCTCTCTCTCTCAAGGAAGACATTGTACTGCCATACTTGTGTCCTCATCCGTCGAATCCTAAGGAGACGACGTGGCATCCCTTGGACGTTGTCCGAGCTCCGAGAACATACTTGTCTGTTACGGCTCCGTTCCGGAGTTCAGACTCACTGTTTGTTTCGGTGGCTGGTCCCAAGAAGGGCCCAGCGGTCTCATCGGCCACCATTTCGAGGTGGACCCGACAGATCCTGATCAGGCTTATGACATAAAGGGTCGGGGGCCACCCTTTCACGATGCATTCGACTAGGGCAATGGTGCCTCTTGGGGTTTCTGACATCTGTGTCTGTTTCCCAGGTGTGTAAGGCGGCGACCTGGCCGCCCGGTCACACTTTCACTAAACTTTACAAGTTGATGTGAGTGCATCTTCGGATGCTTCTTCGGCCGCAAAGTTTTGCAGGCGGATGTTTAGAGTTACAACTCCTCAGTTGCGGAGCTCTGTTTTGGGGTGAAGTTTATTTTTACGCTGTTCCCACCCCTCATTTTGACACTGCTTTGGGACGTCCCACTATGTCAAGATTAAGGCCATCCATGAACGAAAGAGAAAATAGGATTTTATGCTCACCGTAAAATCTTTTTCTCTGAGTTCATGGATGGACACAGCACCCACCCCTCTTTGTCTGTACTGCTTGCTATGAACTGAATTGTTTGGTGCAGGCTGAGGGGATATAGTCAGTGGGACCGCACCCTGGGCGGATCAGTTCTGCTTTGAAGTTAAAACTTCTGCCTAGTCACTCCTAAAGATAGATAGGTTAATCCCACTATGTCAAGATTAAGACTGTGTCCATCCATGAACTCAGAGAAAGAGATTTTACGGTGAGCATAAAATCCTATTTTATCTCAAATATTGTTCACAAATCTGTCTAAATCTGTGTTAGTGAGCACTTCTCCCTTGCTGAGATAATCCATTCACCTCACAGGTGTGGCATATCCAAATACTGATTAGACAGCATGATTATTGCACAGGTGTGCCTTGGGCTGGCCACAATAAAAGGGCACTCTAAAATGTGCAGTTTTACTGTATTGGGGGGTCCGAAAACCAGTCAGTATCTGGTGTGACCACCATTTGCCTCACGCAGTGCAGCACATCTCTTTCGCATAGAGTTGATCAGGTTGTTAATTGTGGCCTGTGGAATGTTGGTCCATTCCTCTTCAATGGCTGTGCAAAGTTGCTGGATATTGGCAAGAACTGGAACACACTGTCATATACGCCGATCCAGAGCGTCCCAAACATGCTCAATGGGTGACATGTCCGGTGAGTATGCTGGCCATGCAAGAACTAGGATGTTTTCAGCTTCCAGGAATTGTGTACAGATCCTTGCAACAAAGGGGCATGCATTATCATGGATGCAAGATGCGAGAAAACAAATCTTAGGTGTTAGAGAATTAGGTGCACAGGTAACATTATTGAGCAAATGAGATTGTCAATACCCCTGACTGTAATCTGGTGTACAGAGACAGGCAGAGTGCTTGTCTCTGTATGCTTTGTAGCAGAATGGCATGTTTGCTGCCATTACAGCACACCCGTTCACATCCTTTAGCCTCCTAGCAACCAGTTACGATGACAGTTATAAATAAAGTTTGATAATAAAGCTGAGACACTAGTTCCTCATCAAGTTTGCTCTCTCCTTGTGATTGGCAGAAGGCAGTGGGTTGATTCTATATCCAATAGCAGGCTGTCAATTGGCTACATATTTATCCACTGCCTGCTGGCCATCACAAGGGGAGAAAATATAATGGGGAACTATTGTCTCAGCTTCTCTATCAGGCTCCGGCTACCCAGCTACAAACCACCTCAGTGGTGCGTTGTCTGTGTGACAGCTGTGGCAGCAAGAAGGAGCTTAATTGCAGTGAGGATGGAATGTTAGTATAGACACTGCGGTCTCTGTTCTGCTCTGCATGCAGTGTTTTCCCCAATGTTATGTGCCTGTTTCCAATAGGTATATGTATCTGTAGCCTGCACCAACATTTGTCATGCAGAGATGAGGCAGAATTCTGATATAGTGTATATATTCACCAGCACACCATGGATCTGCAATCACCGTCCAAAGGTTTTTATTGCAGGGAGATCACATCATGAAGACAATTGCAATGTTTCGGAGTCACACAGGACCCCTTCGTCAGGCATGTCAGCCATCACATGTCCGAAACCTTGCACTTGTCTTTATGATGTGATCTCTCTGCAATAAAAAAAACTTTGGACGGTGATTGTAGATCCATGGTGTGCTGGTTAATATATATTCACATGCCTGACGAAGGGGTCCTACGTGACTCTGAACCGTTGCACTCTTCTTATGTTGTGATCATGCAATAAATTACCTATTTGGTTTTTGTCGATCCATGGTGTGCTGGCAAATATCTATTTTGTGACTTGAACCAGTATCCAGCTTGTTGTTACTGCAGCACCCAAACTTTGAGAGCTTATCCAGGAAAGTGTGCGATTGGAATATGAAGTATTACTGGTTAATATATATACACTGTCTTGATGTTTCCAGGATCCAGCTGGTAACCACTACAGCACCCACCTTTGATGAGCCTTGTTTTCCAGGAATGTGTCCAATAGGAATATAGACAAGAATTCTAATATAGACGCTCTTTATGAATTCCCGAGATTGTGAGTTGTGTCACTAGTATAAGATGATGTTTACAGTCTGATACTTAATGGCATACTATTTCTGCCAAGCGACAATTTTTTTTTTATAAAATGTAGAGCAAAACCTAAGAATGCTATTTAATTTGGTATTTTTTTTAACTAAAAAAAGTATCTGTGGAAACTTGACTTCATTTGACCTTCCCTTTTTTTCTTTCTTCTTTTTAATTAATTTTTGGGCTGATTAGGATCGCCTTAAAAAAAAAAGTAGTATATACCCTCAAGTGGGCTCAAAAGTCATGCTGATTTTAGACTGACCACGCTTAACACCATCATCGTGCGACCTATGTCTGGAGAAATGAAGTAGGCTCTACAAAGGGGGTGTGCCCTTTGACCTCCCTACATTATTTTGTCCATCAGGTCAACAGTTGTTCTGCAGAAAGTCAGCAATTGTCTTTTTTCTTTGTGTCACAAGGATAATTAAGTGCTGAATACGGGTCAGTGTGGAGAAATAAATCAAACTGATAGTTGGAACACAGACTGATTGAGCAAAAACAAGGACTGTTGCTATGCCTGTTACAGCATCTCTTCTGTTAACTGACTGTTAACATTACATCCAAAGGCAGCAAGTGGGAAAGCTTTGTGCCGAATCAAAAGCTGAGCAAAGAGACATGAGCTTTAATTGTCCAGCTTTATATTTGGAATAAAGACATGCAGTGCATCAATTTAACTGACTTTAATGGAACACAGAACTGAATCAATTCTTTAGAATGCTAATTGACTTTAAAGGTTTTATCGTGTGCAGAAGAGGGAAAGCAAACAATGCAAAAATCAAAGCAAAGTATTTAGAATTACAGTTGGAACAAATGCAGGTTTAAAGGTTGGTAATACTTCCAGACAACAGGGATAGGGGAAAATGTGAAAGTAATAGCGTTAAGACGAAAGAACTCTTCCCCAAACATGGCAGATGGCTTACGACAAATCTCTTTCCTTCAAACAACCAAGGATCAAGTTCATTGACTTATGCAGAACATTTCACGCTGAAGATAAGTAGCCATTGATTTTACATATGCCAACAATGGACATAAAGAAATATACTCACTGCCCGACGGCCAAGCAACCAGCGGCCAAATAATTACATAAATCATTGGTGTAAGTGGATAGAAAGGAACGATGGGTATGTAAATCTTTGAGACAATTATAGATTTCAATACAGCCACACTTAATTAATCCATCTGGTTCCATATACAGTATGTAAAAATAATAAATATTAAGCACTGCATTTACCCGCTACCACAAAATACATAATATTACTTAGTCAGTCCTATAGGACTATTAATAGGTATTTTTTTTTTTTCGAAATACACAAACACACACAGAAAAGATAATAAAATAGTAAGTAGAACTTTTTTTGGCCATCAACAGCGTTTTCCAGTTAGGTTTCAAAATTGTATTTGATTTATTTAAATAGTGATATATATTTTAAACTATAAAAAGACATACGGCTATTAAGCTTTTAAAGAATAATAAAAAGTTGCAGGCACTAGAACATTCTGTATGAGCATAGTACTTAGCACATAAAGAATCTATGGGAAACAATAGATAATGTATGAGAAAGTTTGCTTAGATAGGTGTAATGGATTAGGACAGAAGATGAAGGGCAGCTATACCGTAACAAATCAGCCTTTTTCTTAAAGGTCAGGACATTCTGTCTGGGTCCACTTGAATTTTTGATTCTGCCGTTTTTCTATTCAGGGACACAATGTTATTGTCACTCTCAACAATGATTCCTGGACCCACTGGCTCCACTGCTCACAGGGTAACACACAATATTTCACATGACAAAGCAATCCAATGTCTGTGTAGGCAAACCATATGATTGCCATGGGGAGCAATATTGACACTCACGACTGAGAGCTCCTGGGACTGAATTTAATCCATCATCCATACACTTTTTTTTAAATGATGTAGATGTAAAGCATTATAGCAAATATAGATCAAGTTTCATCCTGACCGTTAAAATAGATATTTTAATTCTTTGAATTTACACAAAATAAACTTCAGTATGATTAAGGCTATTGGGAAAACATATATCTATCTTGAAAGTTCTAAAAAAATAAACAAACATTTTTTCAATGTGATTTTAGTGTCTTTTACTAAGCTTTTAAGTCCTTTAGATTCAACATTTGTACAATGATATTTACCTGTTTTAACAAATACACTATTTATGCTACAGCATGAAACAAAGGGGTTGATTTACTAAAGGCAAGCAGACTGTGCACTTTGCAAAATGCAGTTGCCCTCTGCAAGTGCAGTTGCTCCAGAGCTTAGTAACTGAGGTAAAGCTTTACTTTGCAGAGAATACCCAATCACGTGCAAGGAAAAGAAAAAAAAAAAGCATTTTTGTTTGCATATGATTGGATGATGTTAGTCAACAGAGCTTCTGCTCATTTACTAAGCTTTGGAGCAGCTGGTACTTACAGAGAGCAACTGAATTTTGAAAAGCACGCAGTCTATTTTCCTTCAGTAAATCAACCCCAAAGTAGCTTCATTTTATGACATATAACATACAACTATTCTATTAGGACATGCACGATATAATAATAAACATGATTCCAGCAAAATATAAATTAGCACAGACATTGAATATTTCATAGAAACTTTTATTTCTATTCCAAGGAGGTTATAATATAGTTAACATTTTGTTATCATCTAGTCAGCCTGTGGTTTAGGAATTTACTGATGCTTTATTGTGCCCCTCAAGTGGTTCACAGCTGATAATAAAGGTTATCAAATATTAATAAATTGTGTTACGCTGAACAAAAACAAAAGAATGTAAAAACAAAAATTGAAAAAATTGTTTTTATATTTTATATTAAATAAAGGTTATTAACATTAAAGAATTATAAGCGTTATACATTTTCATATATTGTGAGATTAATCAGCCCAAAATTTACAAATTAATATTTCCAAACTCAATATAATCAAATTTACTTGCAAATTATTACATTTTATGGTGGCTTATCTGGACCTGTATGGCCATTCACCTGCCAGGATGCGGGGGCAGGTGAATTTGTAACGTGTTACATGTTACACCCTAAATATTGGAGTAACATGTAACATGTTACAAAATATGAACTTACCCATTAACATCTTTACCCCATTTTATAACAACAATTTACACAAACAACTCTTACAACTAAGAAACCATGGGCCAGATTCATAGAAGAAATAGGCCGGAGTATCTACTGATACTCCGGCGTATTTTCAAATTTGCTGCGTCGTATCTTAATTTGTGATTCACAAACTAAATACGACGGCATTTGGCTAAGATCCAACAGGCTTACGGCTTTGTATGCCTTCGGATCTTAGGCTGCAATACTTCGGCCGCCGCTGGGTGGAGTTCGCGTCGTTTTCCAGCGTCGGTTATGCAAATGAGCTTTTACGGCGATCCACGAAGCTACTCGCGTGCGTTACGTCGTCGCAAGTCGTTTTTTCCTGTCGCAAAGTTAAGCCTGCTTTTTCATGGCTTAACTTTACACCAGCAATGTTAAAGTATGGCCGTCGTTCCCGCGTCAAATTTAAAAAAAAAAATTCGGCGTAACTACGTTACGCACGTCGCCATTCACAAACACGTCGGGGCGCCGTAATTTTGCGCAAAGCACGTCGGGAAATTTACTAACGGAGCATGCACAGAACGTGCGGCGCAGGAGCGCGCCTAATTCAAATGGTACACACCCCATTTGAATTAGGCGGGCTTGCGCCGGACGGCTTTATGTTACACCGCCGTAAGTTTACACGCAAGTGCTTGGTGAATCAGGCACTTGCGTAAAGACGATATGTTACGCCGCCGCGATTCTTTCTGAATCTGGCCCTATGACACCATGATTATAAACTTTAGAACAGGGTGCTTTCTCAAGCTTTCAAACCTCCTGTCCTTCTTAACCACTTAGGCCTCGTACAGATGACCGGATCTATCCGCTGGGATTGATCCGTGGATCAGTTCCAGCGGACAAATCCGGTCGTTTGTACGGCCTAGCGGATATTTTTCCGCGGAGATTCGTCCAGCCGATCGATTTCAAGCGGATAGAAATTTCTTAGCATGCTAAGAAATCTATCCGCTTGAATCGTGTCCAGCGGATTGATCCGGTCGTCTGTACAGACTCACCGGATCAATCCATCCGCTCCCATCCCTCGCATGCGTCGTAATGATTCGACGCATGCATGGAAGTAGTTGCCTTACAGCGTCGCGCACGTCGCTGCGTCATCGTCACGGCGCGACACGTCACCGCGAATGTATTCCGTGCGGATTTCGATCTGATGGTGTGTACAGCCATCAGATCCAAATCCGCCAGAGGATTTATCCGCTGGAAACGGTCCGGCGGACCGTTTCCAGCGGATATCCTCTGGTGTGTACGAGGCCTAACAGACTGTCCGCCACAGGAATACGTTGGCTGTTTGAAGAGGAATACCTTTGTTATGGCAGCAGCTAGCTACCATAACCCCAGTATCCTCTTCTTCAGCGGGCGGTCCGCTACAAGATAAAAGTGGTCTCTGCGGTGGATATGCTGCAAGATTACTTTTATCTGCGGCGGAAGAGAGGGTTCCCCTCCCGCCGTTCTCTGGTGCCCTCCGCTGCCTACCGGAGCCGTTGGCAGCAGTGGAGGCGATCAGGTCTGCTCCCTTGCTGTCTATGGAGATGGCCCCCACCTGTCTACATATCACCACAGTGCGGAAGCAACGTCAAAACATCACTTCCACCCAATGCTCTTTTTTTTTAATTCTTCATTTAAGAGAGAAGAGCATGCAGATATACAGAGAACACACTGATGCATATCACAGTAAATTAGACGTTCCCCCGAATCCCATACATAGATCACACAGTAAGGAGGTGGAGTGTGCTATCAGAGGGGAAACGCAGCGCATATCGAGGGAACAGGAGTCCTCCCTACCCCGCACGTCCATTTTTTGCTGAATTTTGTTTGAAATAGAAATTCAAGCCCGTCGGAGACCGACTCTAAAAGGCACAGCACTCTTGTGCTGACAATAAAGACAGATCAGAGAAAGAAAAAGTAAAGTAAACAAGGAGTACAGGGAAGGGGAGGCTAAGAAAAACACACAAAAAGCAAGAAAAAAAAGTCACATCCACCCCGTTTTGAGGAGCATTTAGAGTCGAGCCACCAGCTGTCCGTACTCCTCAGAGAAGTAGAATTTGTGCCAGTAGAACCATGTTTTGGAAAACTTCTCTTTTTCCGTTGCTATCAAATCCTCCATGTCATGTATATCCGTCACTCTTTTCAACCAACCAGCCACCGACGGAGGCTGAGTCTGTTTCCAGTTCAGGGGAATGCAGCCCTTTGTCACAGTGATCAGGAGCGGCAATATGAATTTTCTATAGCTCTTACTAGGGATTTCGTGATGGTGCAAAAGGAAGAGCTCGGGGGACATCGGTAACTCTAATAGGGTCAATTGCCGCCCAAAGGCAGCCAGGGAGGGTAAAGAGTGGATGTAGTGTGACAGCTGTAACTTTTGCCAGAAAGAGAGCCCTCTCAGGGCAGGGTCGTCTAAGATTTGCTGTCGATTTCGCCATTGACCGTTGGTGAGGAAGTGTCGTGCCTGTGACCTCTCAACCAGTTTCAATTCCAAGATCCGAGGGTTGCCCACAACCAGGGTGAGCGGGGATGGGAGCGGCGCGACCGACAGGTCACGGAAAACTTTCCAAGCCATCTGTACTGTCACCGCTACCATGGGATGATCTGAAATCAGTTTTGGCAAGGGCTGCTGACACCAGCCTCCCAATGGTTTTTAAAGGAACATGTTTTTATTTTTTTTAGAATGACATATTTTTTTTATTGCATTTTATTCCAAATATGAGATCTGAGGTCTTTTTGACTCCAGATCTCATATTAAAGAGGACCTGTCATGCTTTTTTTCTATTACAAAGGATTTTTACAACCAATCAGCTTCTATTTTAATTTTCAAAGCTTAGCTGAACAAGCTGAAAATATGATTAGTTGTCATGCACAGCTGCTCTATATTCTTTCTGCTCCAGTAAGGCTGCTTTCACACTGAGCAGCGCTAGGCGTCGGTGGTAAAGTGCCGCTATTTTGCATAATTTTTGCTGCGCTTTTCGGCCGCTGCGTTTTTGGACGAAAAAAGGTTAAAACCGCCCGCAAAGCACCACTGCAGCAGCGATTTGCCGTTCAGGGGTGAGGAATAAGTAAAGAAGAGTGCAGGGGTCAGTAGTAAAGAAATACAGAGTGCAGGGGTCAATAGTAAGTGCTGCAGAGTTCAGGAGCCAGTAGTAGGTACTGCAGAGTGCAGGGGTCAGTAGTAAAAAAAACACACACACATTTCAGTGGTCAGTTGTATGTAATGCAGAGTACAGATGTTAGTAGTAAGTAATGCAGTCTTTAGGAGTCAATAGTAAGTAACACAGAGTGCAGGGGTCAGTAGTAAGCAATGCAGAGTTTAGGGCTTAGTAGTAATGCAGAGTTTAGAGGTCAGTAGAAAAATAATGAAGAGGCAGAGGTCAGTATTAAGTAGAGCAGAACTTAGAGATCAGTAGTGGGCAACACAGAGTTCAGACAGTGCTGATCCTGACCTTCCTGGGGCCCTAAGCAAAATGACATGTCAAATATTAAAAAGTTGAGAAGGGGGGGGGTTTGCTGCCGACAGTGACATATCACATTAAAGATTAAAGTTGAGAAGCGGGGGGAGGGGGTGTTCTGCTGTCGGTAATGACATCTTACATTAAAGTGAGAAATGGGGGGTGCTGACTTCTTACCTCTTCTCCCGTGCAGCCATCTAGTTGAGAAGCGGGGTGAGGGGCCGAAAATGACTTCTCACCAGACGGGGCCTCTAGTAATTTGGGGGGCCCTCCGCAGCTTTGCGGGGCCCTAAGCGGCTTGCATAGTGAGCCTATAGGGCGGATCGGCCCTGAGTTCAGAGGTCATTAAAAAGTAATGCAGGGTTCAGGGGTCAAAAGTAAGTAATGCAGAGTTCAGAAGCAACCCAAATGCAGAGTGCAGGGATCAGTGGTATCAGTGGTATTTACCATTCAGGTACCAGATTGATTACCCCCCATTCTGAGTGGCACCTAAAAGGGCCAGTTCTTTCCTGTAGGTTAAGGACACCCACCAGAGGAGGAGTCAATTGTCATTTGCTCTCTGTCCTGCTTGCAGTGAGGTTTGAAGCACCTACTGCCAGAGGAAGGTTAGGGAGTCCTGTCAGCAGTGTTCAGCATCCAACATCCAGCCGGACAACCAGGAAGACTCTGCATCCCCAGCGTCGGCTCCTGGCACCAGATAGGCAGGATTTCTTCCTCAGCCCAGGATCCAGGAGTACTGCGCTTCCTCCCCCTTTGGCCGCCCTCTCCCTCCCGCTAACTTCAAAAAGGTAAGCCCCTCTACCTTGCTCAGGCTTATCACCCTCCCCTTGGGCAATTGCAAAGGCGCGGCCATCCTTTTCAGGATAAGCCGCAGCTGCGGCCCAACATAGGGGATAACGGACGTTTTTTTCATCCCCCCACACTCCCAGCCGCGATCGGTGTATGCCCGCTGCCACCATCCTCAATCCCACCTCGGCCAGTACAATTTCGCGGCAAGCTCGTGGCGACCGCACCTAGAAAAGTCTGCGGCTTCAGCCGCGGTCTAGTGGCGCGCCGCGATTAACCTGTCAATCCCCCCCTTAAACTTCACTAAACCCCCCCTGCCCCAGGAGGATCTCCACCGTCTCCCCTGGGTGCCCCAGAGCCCCCTCCCCCCTACAATCGGGCCCAGTCCCGGTCAGTGGCCATCTTGCCTCCCCCCAGCAACTGTGATATTGCTGGGATGTACCCCCAAACCCATTCCCTAGCCCAAAAGTTGGAAATTGGCTCCCACCCCCCCCATCCTCAGGTCAAACAGTTTCTAATCCAGGGACTACCACCACTTAGCGCTTGATCCAGGGCTCCCCCCGATCGCTCTAGAGGGATCAGGAAGGAATTTTTTTCCCCAGTCAATGCAGATTGGCACGGCACAACTAATGTTTTTTTCGCCTTCCTCTGGATCAAACGGGGAGGGAAGGTTTGGCGAGTGGGGAACCCACTTGAAAATCTTCCTTCCCATTATTCATTGAATACCTCCCCGATCAATATCACCCTCCCCGGAGTTTTTTTCTGTGATTGTGTCAAATATGAGATACTCTGCAGAAATCCTTTGGGGTCTAAAACCTTTCGCCTCAATATTACCAGCCGTCACCAAAAAAGCTCTAAGGAATGAGCGACTATTAAAAATCAATTGACGATTGACATTCAAAAATCACACGCATTTACCCCAACCTAAGCACATATCATGCGCTTTGGTCTAAAATGATCGGCAGTGAGACACCGACAAGAAATCCATGATTTCATTTTACAAAACGATTTAGACTGCCTCTTTATCACAGAAAGCTGGCTAACAGCTGACTGTAACACCATTCTAGAAGAACTGGTGCCAGAGAATTATCGCATTCTAACACAAAACAGAGTGGGGCAAAGAGGAGGAGGCCTGGCGGTGATCCACAAGACTCATCTCTCGATCACCAAACCAGACCTTCAGAACTCACTTCCATTCATGGAAACCCTCACTCTGCAACTGCAAACAAATCCCCAGGACACCGTTCACATACTCCTGTGTTATAGACCACCAGGGCCAAAAACGCACTTACTCATGTCATTGACAGAGTTTATCCCCTCCTATACCCTAAATACCAAACACCTCCTGCTGCTCAGAGATTTTAACCTCTGGGCCAACTCCTCACAGGACCCCGTCGCCAACGCCTGCATTGACCATTTGGAAGGATTAGGTCTGCAGCGACTAGTATGTGGGCCCACACATGCTTCATGTCACATGCTCAATCTCATTTTCAGACAAGATCTGGAAATCAATATGCGGGAAAACAAACCGCAACCATGGACAGATCACCATGCCATTAAATTTACAATTACCATAAATGCCCCCTCTAAAAAAACGTTACAACCGGGGACAACACACTGGACTAGATCTCAGAGGAAGCTCCATTCAGAACTCTTCAAAACTACATTAGGGAACAAAATAAAAACAATCCAACTACATCAAACAGCCACAGAAACTCTTGATGCTATAAACAAGGCTCTACTACAGTCAGCCGACTTAGTAGCGCCTAAATGCAAAACATGCATCCGCAAAAACAACTCCAGCTGGTTTAATGACCAGCTTTCGTTGCTAAAGCAAGAGTGCAGAAGAGCTGAAGCAGTCTGGAAAAGAAGCTCTTCAAAGGAAAACTACGCCATTTATAAGACGATAACAAAAAAATATCATAAAGAAATCTTTATTGCCAAAAAAAAACATTTTCCAATATTATCACTAATGCCCTAAACCGCCCCCGTGAACTCTTCAATCTAGTCACCAAGACCATGAACCCAGTCTGTCTAGAAGCCCCTAATTCCGGTTCACAAGAATTTTGCAACTAATTATTGGATTTTTTCATCAATAAAATTGAAAGAATCCGTGAAAGTATTCAGCAAAAAAGAACCTCCATCCACCCCCCCCCCAAACCACAAACCTAATACCCACATAATTCCGCCGCAATCATCCAATTTCACTCTAAAACCCATTTCCATCGATGCCACTAAAAATGTCATCCGGATGCTACGAAATAGCACAGCGCCCATTGATATCATCCCCACCAAACTGCTGAAAGAATGTGCCGATATTTTGGCACCTGCTATCATGCAGCTCATAAACCAGTCATTCAAGGAGGGCATGGTACCACCCTTGCTGAAACAAGGTATAATCAAACCCATTCTAAAAAAAAACACCCTCGACCCCAAGGACCCTAACCACCGTCGTCCTATAACAGGCCTAAATGTCTTCTCCAAGGTATTGGAGAAAGAAGTTGTACAACAGCTACAACGTCATCTGGACACCCATAAATTACTTGACCCATTCCAGTCCGGTTTGCGTCCTGGTCACGGGACGGAAAAAGCACTGCTCAAAATATGGGATGACGCCATAGAGGCCGCAGACGAAGGAGAATCTTGTCTTCTAGTACTGCTGGACCTAAGCGCAGCTTTTGATACGGTAGACCACGAATTATTGCTGACACGGCTAGTTGAAGTAGCCGGAGTTGCGGAATGTGATTTATCTTGGTTCTCCTCCTTCTTGGAAAACCGATCACAAACAGTGAAACTTGGTCCTTTCACTTCTGAAAATCGCACGGTGTCATGCGGAGTCCCTCAGGGATCCCCTCTGTCGCCTGTTCAGTTCAATATCTATCTCCGCCCTCTTTTTGAAATCATCATTAACCAGAAGTTACTTTACCACTCTTATGCAGATGACACACAACTATATTTTCGCATCTCCAACAAAAAGGATCATTATCTCGAACTAGAGAAATGCCTTACTTTGGTAGAACATTGGATGACAAAGAGTTATCTTAAACTCAATGGCTCTAAAACAGAACTTCTCCTGTTTCAGGCCAATCGAAAGATTCATCCCGCAATAACATGGATGCCCCCACCCATTCTGGGTCAAACCATCACCCCTAGCGCCAAAGTCAAAAGTCTCGGAGTCATTTTCGACACCTACATGACAAAGGATGCACAAATAGGGTCAGTAGTCAGCGGATCGCACCATCTGCTGCGCCTACTACGAAGACTCACCCACTTTATCCCAAAAAAAGACATAGCAGTCGTGGTGGGAACAATTATCAACTCCAGACTTGACTATGCAAATGCCCTCTATCTTGGACTCCCAAAGTACCAAATCACTCGTCTGCAAGTCGTTCAAAATACGGCCGCTCGACTTGTGACTGGGAAAAAAACATGGGAATCAATCTCACCTTCACTGAGATCCCTTCATTGGTTGCCAGTAAAAGACAGAATCACGTTCAAAGCTCTCTGTCTAACGCATAAATGTGTTTTGGGAAATGCCCCCCAATACCTATGAGAAAAACTAAAAGCTCACAACGCCAATCGCATTCTGCGATTCAACAATCAAAATCTACTCCAGATACCCAAAACCAGATACAAGTCCAAAGGAGAACGAAGATTCGCGGTCCAAGGACCCACACTATGGAACGCTCTACCAACCAGTATCCGGCTGGAGCTAAACCACCTGGCATTCAGGAGAAAGATCAAAACCCATCTCTTCTGAGAGCCTAGGGAATGGATACCAAGCGCCCAGAGGCGATTCAGTTTGCATGTGCTGCGCTATATAAGTTTCTCACTCACTCACTCACTCACTCACTCACTCACTCAAAGAGTCTGTGGCAACAGATAGACCTTTTCACCTTTCCAGCAACCCGCCCTCACCTCTTTCTGCACAGGCAATCACCAGTGGGCTTATATGACAGGTCTTGTCCTAGGCTACATTTGGAGCTGATTGTCAGCAGATGGTTTCCAGGTCACAATCCAGTTCTGTAAAATAATAGCTCAAAGTGCTATTGGTGTCTATTGCTACTGATTAGAAGACTATCTCTGAGGCCAAGAGATGAAAGAGAGAGAGGCCAAGAGAAGAGAGGCACTGCAGGTCCCCGCCAAGGTGCAAGCAAGGCGGCAAATAATCCACATCCTCACCTCCTACTACAAAGTCTTCACAAACTACCATGGGTAATCAACTGTCCCTAACAACAGCTACTTTTGGTTTTAGTGTTAAGATTAAGGTAAGGTTTTGGAAGATTAAATAAGAACTAAACTCTCTCAATCAACATGAACCATTTTAATCCTTATGCTACTAGCATTAGTAAATAGAAAGGAGATACATTATATTTACTTGTTTTAAACTTTTTTTTTTTTTAATTTTTTAACTTGGTTTCTGGCCCAGGCCAAAATGATGTCATACATCACGGAAGTCTTCATGGGCATTTTTTTTCTTTCATCTGGAGGAGGGAAGGAGGGCCTTTTTTCAGCTGACCACTCCCTCTGGCTTGCCTGACTGAGATAAGAACAGGTGGATTCCAGGAATGAAATGCTACATGAATGATCTGCCCTCTGCTGCGACTAAATGTCACGGAAGCATGAATCAGACGTACAACAACAGATAACTGAAATAGGAAGGCTTTATTAAAAACCAAACAGCAAGGTTAAAGTCCAAACGAATGAACAAACAGTAAGCAGAGTCTTCCACCGGAGCCAGGGATCAGGAGCCAGAAGGATAGTCCGAACAAAGCCAGGGATCAGGAGCCAGAAGGGTAGTCCGAACAAAGCCAGGGATCGGGAGCCAGAAGGATTGTTCGTGGAAGCCGGGTCGGTAACCAGAAGCAGCAGCACAATCTCAGGAGCATGTGTATACAAGAGGACCAAGCAGGGAAATGAAGCAACAGACCTCCTATATATATGCAAGGCATCCAGCTCCTCCCAGTGGGAAGGAGGAGCCGCAGGGTGTGGTAAGTTATAAGAAGCCCAGAAACCAATATGGCTGCCAGCACATGTCAGATGAAAGAAGCCAGCAAGAGGTAAGACCATGACAGTACCTCCCCCTCAAGGGCCCCTCCTCCGCGGCACAAAAAACGGTTTCTGAGGGAAGCGCGCGTGGAAGGCTCGGAGCAAGGCAGGAGCATGGACATCTGCGGAGGGAACCCAGGAACGCTCCTCTGGACCATAACCACGCCAATGGACCAAAAACTGCACCCGACCGCGGACCAAGCGTGAGTCCAGGACATTGCTCACCTCATACTCCTCATGATCGCCCACCTGGACCGGACGAGGCCGAGGAACCGAGGAGGTGAAGCGATTGCACACCAGTGGTTTCAACAGAGAAATGTGAAACACATTAGAGACCCGCATGCCAGGTGGGAGCGCAAGGGCATAGGCAACCGGGTTCACCCTGCGAAGCACTCAGAAGGGACCAACAAAGCGAGGAGCCAGCTTAGGAGTGGGCACTCGAAGGTTGAGGTTGCGAGTGGACAACCATACACGGTCTCCAACCTGGTAGGAAGGAGCAGGCGCCCGTCTGCGATCAGCCTGGAGTTTCTGGCGCTGCGCAGAGACCTCAAGGGACCTCTGGATCTGTACCCAAGAAGCACGTAGAGTGGAAAGGTGATCCTCCACAGCCGGAATATCTTGGGGAGAGAATGATTCCGGTAACACGGCAGGTTGGAACCCATAATTGGCCATGAAGGGAGACGTCCCAGAGGAAGAGTTAACCGCAGTGTTCCTGGCAAACTCAGCCCATGGCAGAAGGTCAACCCAATTGTCTTGATGATCGGAGACATAGCAACGAAGAAATTGCTCCAGGGCCTGATTGGACCGTTCTGCGGCCCCATTGGACTGAGGGTGGTAGGCCGAGGAGAAGGAGAGTCGAATCCCCAACTGGGAGCAAAAGGCGCACCAGAACCTGGACACAAACTGACTTCCCCGATCCGACACTATCTCCTTGGGCAAACCGTGCAACCGGAAGACCTCCCTGGCGAAAACCGTGGCCAACTCTTGTGCAGAGGGTAATTTCTTGAGAGGAACACAGTGGCACATTTTGGAAAACCGATCCACAATCATGAGGATGACCGTATGGCCTCGGGATGCAGGAAGGTCCACAATGAAGTCCATCCCGAGGTGTGACCATGGGCGCTCCCCAGTGGCAATGGGTTGTAGGAGGCCCAACGGAAGGTGCCGAGGGGACTTACTCTGGGCACAAACAGAGCATGCTGCTACATATGCGGCAATGTCAGCACGTAGAGAAGGCCACCAGAACAAACGTGAAACAGCCCAGGACAGCTGGTTCTTACCAGGATGACCCGCGGTCTTGGAGTTATGGTAGGTACGCAACAACCGAGTGCGCAACTCCTCAGGCACGAAACATCTGCCGTCGGGCCTCCCAGAGGGAGCACCAGATTGGGCCGCCAAAATCTGCTCTCCAAGGGGAGAGGTCAGGCTGGTGCGAATGGCCAGGATCTGATTAGGAGGTATGACCAAAGTCGGTATCGATTCCTCCCTGGACAGCTCGGAGTATTGACGTGATAAGACATCCGCCCTGACGTTCTTGGAACCAGGTAGATAGGAGACCACATAATTAAAATGTGACAGGAACAGAGCCCATCTGGCCTGACGGGGTGTCAATCTCTTGGCCTCAGAAAGGTAAGTCAGATTCTTGTGGTCCATTAGGATGAGAACCGGAACCACCGAACCCTCGAGCAAGTGCCTCCACTTTTTGAGAGCCTGCACGATGGCCAACAACTCTCTGTCACCAATCTGGTAGTTGCACTCCGCGGGAGACAGTTTCCGGGAGTAAAACCCACAGGGAAGCAGAGGACCCTCTGGTGTCTGACGCTGAGACAGAAGGGCGCCTACTCCCGTCTCAGACGCGTCCACCTCGAGAACAAAGGGCAACCCAGGGTTGGGATGAGACAGTATTGGAGCCGACACAAAGGCAGATTTTAGAGCCTCAAAAGCCCGGATGGCCTCGGCCGGCCAGACCTGGGAATTACTGCCCTTCCTGGTCAGATCCGTGAGAGGTTTGGCCAGCATGGAGAAGTCCCTGATGAACTTCCGATAATAATTGGCGAAGCCCAAAAATGGCTGCAGGGAACGAAGACCACTGGGCTGGGGCCACTTTAAGACTGCCGAAACCTTCTCAGGGTCCATAGAGAACCCCTCCGCGGAAATGATGTAACCTAAGAAGGTTACCTGGGACCGGTGAAATTCGCATTTCTCAAGCTTACCGAAAAGCTTGTTCTCTCGTAACCGTTGCAACACTCGCTTGATATCCAGAATGTGGGCCTCCGTGGATCCAGAATATACCAAGATGTCATCCAAATAGACCACCACACACTGCTGCAACAGGTTACGGAAAACATCGTTGATGAATTCCTGAAAGACTGCGGGCGCATTGCACAAGCCAAAAGGCATAACCAGGGATTCTGACCAGTCCTGGTGTTGAACACGGTCTTCCACTCGTCACCAGCCTTGATCCTTACAAGGTTATATGCCGCCCTCAGATCGAGTTTGGTAAAGACCGTGGCCCCTTTCAGGCGATCAAACAACTCTGAAATCAACGGTATTGGGTATGCGTTCTTGATCGTGATGCGATTAATGCCCCTATAGTCGATGCAAGGCCTCAACTCTCTGCCCTTCTTTTTTACAAAGAAAAATCCAGCCCCTGCCGGGGACGAGGATTTGCGAATGTGCCCACGGGAAAGCGCCTCCTTCACGTACTCCTCCATGGCCTCATTCTCCGCAACCGACAGTGGATAGACCCTGCCACGAGGAGGAACGGCACCAGGTTGTAAATCTATGGCACAATCGTATGGGCGGTGCGGAGGCAGGGCAACAGCGCGCACCTTATCGAATACATCCCGGTACCCCTCGTATTCAGGAGGCAACACAGAGTCCGAGGAGGTACACAACAACTTGACAGGCCCATGGATGCAACTAGCCCCACACTGTGGTGACCACGAGAGGATCTCAGCCGATCTCCAATCGAAAGTCGGATTATGCTTCTGGAGCCAGGGGTACCCCAAGACCACCGAGTAGTGTGGAGACGAAATGACCTGAAGGCAGGCCGACTCCCTGTGAACGGCCCCAATGGCTATCCCCACCGGAAGGGTCTCATGAGTCACGTGCGACGGCTGGAGGGGTCTGCCGTCTATCGCCTCGAGAACCAGCGGAGAAACTCGAGCCTGCAGAGGAATGGAGTTGGCGGCAGCGAACTTACTATCAATGAAAAATCCACCAGCACCAGAGTCCACCAACGCCTGGGTCGTCACCGAGCCCCCGACCCAGGAGAGAACAACGGAGATCAGTGGTTTATCAGCACGGGAAACCGGGGACGAAGAGACTCCACCCAAGACCTGCCCCCGACAGGATCTCAGGTGCGAGCGTTCTCCTGGACGGTTCGGACATGCCAACCGAAAATGCCCACCAAGACCACAGTACATGCATCGGCCCTCGCGTCTCCGGAGTGCCCTCTCCCCCTCGGACAGGCGAGCAAACCCCAGCTGCATGGGTTCACCCCCAGACAAGTCAACCCCAGGAGGCGTGGGAGGAGAGGGAGGCACGGGTGGGACATCAAACGTAGGCGCCAATCTGTTAGGAGGCCTCTGCAGACACTTCTTAAAGGAAGGTCTCTCCCTGAGTCTGGTGTCAATCAATATCAGGAAAGAAATAAGAGCCTCGAGCTCCACTGGTAGGTCCTTAGCCGCAACCTCATCCTTCAAGGCATCCGAGAGACCATGGAAGAAGGCAGCGACCAGAGCCTCATTATTCCAGCCCACCTCTGCTGCCAGGTTACGAAACTCAATGGCGTATTCGGCTACCGATCGTGAACCCTGTCTGGCGGACATCAGGAGCCTCGCATCAGAGGCAGAGCGAGCCGGTACATCGAACACCTTCCGAAGAGAAGCAACAAAACCATAAAACTCGGCAACCACCGGATTGTTGTTCTCCCATAAGGGGCTTGCCCAGGCCAAGGCCTTGTCCGAGAGCAGCGAGATCAAGAAGCCCACCTTTGATCTCTCAGTGGGAAAGGCATGTGGCAGCAACTCGAAATAAATGCCCACTTGGTTGAGGAAACCTCAGCACTGAGTTGGCTCTCCCCCGAAGCGCTGCGGAAGGATGGCAGAACCGGTCATACCCCGAAACACCGCAGGCGCAACAGGTGTCGGGGTAGACTCTGGCGCAACAACCGGAGCGGCAGTGGGAGCGGACCCAGGAGCGACAACCGGCCTATCGGCAATGGGAGCGAGATGAGCCGTGCGTGCATGCAGGGTTTGCAACGCCTGAGCGAACTGACCCAGCAGGTGATCCTGCTGATCCAATCTGGCAACCAGCATGGGTAGCGAAGGTGGCCCTGTACCGTCAGAATTCATGGCTTGGTCCTAATGTCACGGAAGCATGAATCAGACGTACAACAACAGATAACTGAAATAGGAAGGCTTTATTAAAAACCAAACAGCAAGGTTAAAGTCCAAACGGATGAACAAACAGTAAGCAGAGTCTTCCACCGGAGCCAGGGATCAGGAGCCAGAAGGATAGTCCGAACAAAGCCAGGGATCAGGAGCCAGAAGGGTAGTCCGAACGAAGCCAGGGATCGGGAGCCAGAAGGGTAGTCCGAACGAAGCCGGGTCGGTAACCAGAAGCAGCAGCACAATCTCAGGAGCATGTGTATACAAGAGGACCAAGCAGGGAAATGAAGCAACAGACCTCCTATATATATGCAAGGCATCCAGCTCCTCCCAGTGGGAAGGAGGAGCCGCAGGGTGTGGTAAGTTATAAGAAGCCCAGAAACCAATATGGCTGCCAGCACATGTCAGATGAAAGAAGCCAGCAAGAGGTAAGACCATGACACTAAATGCGAGCAGGGGTTTCCAAATGATGCCTCTAACACACCGATCACATGTGAGTTATGAACTTTGTCAATTGGGAGTTATTCAAAATCATTCTGAACTGTGCTTGCAAAGTTTGTATGTATGTTTGATATACTGTATTACTGTTTTCCCATATACACCCCTGTTCCCTCACTGAGATAAGTTTCCACCATTTCATTGCAGCTAATTCTCATTAAAGTACCCAAATTCCACCCACCTCTATTGCACTGAGGAGATAAATAATCATATGTGCAACATTCGCATAACTAGGGACTGCCCCTTGCATATATGTCCCATATAATTTGAATCCTTTATCTTATTTACTTATCTAAATAACTGTCATTTACAGAAGTACCAACACTGTAAAGAAATAGTAAAGTGTAAATAAAGGCAGCACTTTTTTTGTTTTGGATAGAGGGTAGTAGGACACTGGTTGTATTTATCTCTGTGCCCTTGTTAGATTCAACCTCTCTATTTGTCCTGTTTCCCTGTTATCATTGAAAGTGGGTTGTCTAAACCAGTGGTTCTCAGCCTCATTCCTCAAGTACCCCCAACAGGCCATGTTTGCAGGTTTTTCTTTATCTTGCACAGGTGCTTTAAATCAGAGTCAATGGCTTGGTATTTTGGACAGCTATTTTATCTAAGATAAATTCCCAAAACATGGCCTGCTGAGGGTACTTGAGGACTGAGGTTGAGAACCACTGATCTAAACTATATCTAATCTTGCAAAGTTCCCTTGCACCGTAAGGGGGACACTGCAGACTCTGATATAAAGGAGAACACTGGGGGACTTTGATTTAAGGAAGAACAGTGAGAACTCTGATGTAAGGTGAAACACTGTAGACTCTGGTGTAAAGGGTAACTCTGATATAAGGAGGTCCCTGGTAACTTAAGGTGACCAGATTTTTCAAATGAAATACAGGACATATTTTTTTTTTACTAGTAATAGTGGCAATCAGCGACTCTCTGCCCGTCACCACCTGCCTCACAGCCTGTCAAGTCTTACTCTCCGGACCCCCGCTACTACTGGGTGGGGTGCAGAGGAAGATCACTCCCCCAGGGAAGGCAAGGAGAAAAGCAGGCAGGTGGCTGGCCGGGACTTGAGCCAAGGCACAAGAACATGCGAGTGGAGCTGAATGGGCATGCACCCGAAACTGAAGAAATATTCCCTCTGCTCTGACCAGCACATGATCATCAGAAAGGGGCACAGATAATGGAAGAAAATACACCCCCTAAGATAGCAGGTGCGGTAGAGCGGGGGTGTGTAATTCAGAATTAGTTTTTTTTATTCTGCACTGACTCTCTTTGAAATGTCCCTAGCCCCTGTTCAAATCCAATCCGGGACTTGATCCGGGGACAGTATCCTCAATCCAGGGACTTTCCCATGAAATCAGGGATGCCTGGTCACCCTATGGTAACTAGAGCCACCACTTACATCATAGTTCCCAGCATTCCCCTATAATCAGGCTTCCCAGAGCCCCTGTTACTTCAGAGTCTGGAGAATTTCCACTTGCACTGTAAGGGCCCTTTCACACAGGCGGATCGATTGGACCACTCATTGTTCTGTATAGGGAGGCTGATGTAAACAAACATGTGTCCGTTTATACCCACCTGCATCTGAGATCCAAGCCGCTGAAAATATACAGATGGGGATCTGTTCCCCACCTGCATAGCACATCGGATCAGATGACAGCCAGATGTAAACAAACAGGTGGCTCGTTTACATCTGACTGCCCCATAGAAAACAGCGTGCTGTGTCCGTGTTTGCTCTGCACAAGTGGAGCAAACACGGACCTGTCATCCGCCTGCTCAGTAGGGATCAGCAGTCACTCATCAACTTTGTGAAGTACAGTGCTGCCGGGGAATGTGAGCGAGACCACAGACACACACAGGAGGAGAGGGGAGGGAGGAGGAGGAGTAGATCCAGCTCTCTCGTGTCTCCTGTCCATGCAGGCAGGAGGGGGCAGGCAGTCAGTGCTGGCTCTAGGCAGTGTGAGAGAGAGCATAATAGACTCTCTCTGCTCATAACTGCAACCAGCAACCCTGGAGCCACATTCCAGGCTTTTGGGCCCCCCCAAAGTGGTGGAACTCCAGGGCCCAGTCGCAAGTGCAACTCTTGTAACCCTGGTAGTTCTGCCACCGCCTCCCTTACTCTATCCAAGATGGAAAAACTGTTTTGCATATACCGTAGTTCTACTTTAAAGCAGTATTAAGCCCCAAAACAAATATATAATATATTGCCGTTTAATAATCCTTAACCCTTTTGTTGCCAGAGCCATTTTTTGTAAAAATAGTTTTCTTCCATTCCCTCTCACCTAACAGCATTACACATTGCTGCTTTTTATTCCTTTCACTCTATGGTTGAAGCAGGAGTCTCCTGAAATTTTTGGCGCCCAGTATTCTCCCCCGCCCATGCTTCTATATCTCAGCTACCTGGATGGCCAGATCATGAAGTGTTTGACTTTCCTCAGCTTCTAGAGATATACCGTATTTATCGGCGTATACCGCGCACTTTTTTCCCCTTAAAATAAGGGGAAAATCGTGGGTGAGCGATATACGCCGATACCCACTTCCCGCGCTCAGTTTGAATGCCTGCGCCGACATATACCGAGTGCAGTACACTCGGCTACATTCGGCCAGGCTCGGTTTCGCTTGTGCTCACGCATAAACGTCACAGAGCGTGAGCACGAGCGAAGCCGAGCCTGGCCGAATGTAGCCGAGTGTACTGCACTCGGTATATGTCGGTGCAGGCATTCAAACTGAGCGCGGGAGGCGGCGATTTGAAGGGGAGACAGCACGGGAGAAGCCGGGAGGACACCACCGAAGCCGCAGACGGACGCCGGACCCGACGAGGCCGCCGATGGACGCCGCGCAAGACACCAAAACTGTAAGTACTAAAATGTTTTTTTTTACAGGAATTGCGGGTGCACATTAGGGGTGCGCGCTATACGCCGGAGCGCGCAATACCCCGATAAATACTGTAGTTACATAGTTAGGTTGAAAATATACACAAGTATATCTAGTTCAACCAATGGAAAAAAATGAAAAAAATCATACAATCCCATATACACAATACTATACCTACAGTGTATCCCGAGGAAGGCTAAAACCCCCAGCAAAGCATTATCCAATTTGCTACAACATGGGAAAAAAATCCTTCCTCGTCCCCCGAGAGGCAATCAGATATTCCCTGGATCAACTTTACCTATAAATATTAGTATCCAGTTGTATTATGTACATTTAGGAAAGAGTCCAGACATTTTTTTAAAGCAATCTACTGAGCTGGCCAGAACCACCCCTTGAGGGAGTATATTCCACATTTTAACAGCTCTTAACAGACTCGGTTGCGCAATTACCTGTGAACACAGCAGGACCATGGATCTGTGTGTGTCACTTGTCAGAGGTGAGGAGACCGATGTGTGTTTCCAGTACAGAGGAACACAGATCGGTCTCCTCCCCTTTTGAGTCTCCGCCCCCTACAGTTAGAATCACTCTCTAGGGATACACATTTAACTCCTTGATCGCCCCTAGTGTTAACCCCTTCCCTGTCAGTCACATTATACAGTAATTAATGCATTTTTATAGCACTGATCACTGTGTAAATGCTAAGGGTTCCAAAAATATGTCAAAAGTGTCCGATGTGTCCGCCGCAATGTTGCAGTCACAATAAAAATCGCAGATCGCCGCCATTACTAGTAAAAAAAAAATGCCATAATTCTATCCCCTATTTTGTAGACGCTATAACTTTTGCGCAAACCAATCAATGCGCTTATTGCAATTTTTTTTACCAAAAATATTTAGAAGAATACGTATTGGCCTAAACTGAGGAAAATGTATTAATTTTTTAAAATTTTGATATTTATTATAGCAAAAAGTTAAAAATATTCCACTTTTTTTTTTTAATTGTCGCTCTTCTTTTGATTATAGCGCAAAAAATAAAAACCGCAGAGGTGATCAAATACCACCAAAAGAAAGCTAAATTTGTGGGGAAAAAACATAAAAATTACATTTGGGTACAGTGCTGCATGATCGCGCAATTGTCATTCAAAGTATGACAGCGCTGAAAACTAAAAATTGGTCTGGGAAGGAAGGGGGTGAAAATGCCCTGCATTGAAGTGGTTAAATATGTCTACAGGCGTGAGAAGAGTTTGGGAATTATAGGTTAATTGGCTCCTGCGTAAATTGGCCCTTGTATGTGTATGTATAAATGTGAGTTAGGGACATTAGATTGTAAGCTCCTGGAGGGCAGGGACTGCCATGAATGTACAATATATATATGTAAAGTGCTGCATAAATTAACAGCGCTATATACTGTAAGTACTTGATAAATAAAATAAATATTCTGCTAATAAATATTTATTAGTAAAACACAAAAAATAAATAAAATACTATTTGATCCAATGTGCATACTCGTTGCTAAGCTCTATTCCAGAAAGTGATAAAAACCACTGGGTCAGCATGGCAGCCAGGTTAGCAGTATTTTCAGAGACAGCAGCAAAGGCTACATATTGGGCCAGATCCTCAAAAGAGATACTCCGACTTAAGTGCTGTTCAGTCTGTGTGTAACTTTGGAAACGATCCTCAAAAGGCTTTTTCCAAAGTTACACAGAAGGGCCCAGATTCACGAAGCAGATACGACGGTGTATCTCAGATACACCATCGTATCTCGGATTTTTTCTGGTCCTATCTATGCGCCTGATTCATAGAATCAGATACGCATAGATAGGGCTGAGATCCGACAGTGTCACACTGTGTTACACTGTCGGATCTTTTTTTTGAATTAAAAATGGCGCCGGGGGCGTTCCCGCTGATTTACACTGAATAATATGTAAATCAGCGAGATACGCGAAATTCACGACCGTACGCGGACCCGACGCGGTGTTCTTACGTCGTTTCCGTAGCGCGGTACCCGTCGTATACTTACCCCTGCTAAAAGCAGGGGTAAGTATTGTTAAGTATGGCCGTCGTTCCCGCGTCGATTTTGAAATTTCCTACGTCGTTTGCGTACGCCGATTCACGAACACGCGCGTCGCAAGTCTAGATCACGTCGCAACCACTGACGTCCTATTGACGTCAGTGGGAGCAATGCACGCCGGGAAATTCCCCGGACGACGCATGCGTATTTAAATCGGCGCGGGAGCGCGCCTGATTTAAATATGACACTCCCCTAGCCGCGGAATTTGAATTCCGCTGGGGGATTTAGGATCCGCCGTCGCAAGTTTGGAGGTAAGTGGTTTGTGAATTAGCCACTTGCCTCCTAAACTTGCGGGAGCGGATCTTAATTCACGTAGAACGAGCGGATCTATAGATCCGCTGATCTACGTGAATCTGGCCCAAGATCCGGCATGTGTAATTGATTTACACTGCCTAATTTTAGGATGCAGTACCGCATCCGCCGCTGGGGGCATTTCGAGTCGAAATGCCGTTGCTAGTATGCAAATTAGCACTTAAGGCGATCCACAAAGCTTTCTAGCTTCTTTTTTGCGCCGTAAGTGTTATTTTGCAAGTGTAAAATTAGGGCTCGTTTTACAAAGTGTAAAGTTAGTCACACCTTGTAAAGGCCCATTGCAGCGACGGCATTTGGTATGCTTTCCCGAGGGAGAACTCCACGTCAATTTGTAAAAAACAAAACCGGCATGGGTTCCCCCCCAGGAGCATACCAGGCCCTTAGGTCTGGTATGGGTTGTAAGGGGACCCCCCCTACGCCGAAAAATTGACGTAGGGGGTCCCCCTACAATCCATACCAGACCCGTATCCAAAGCACGGTACCCGGCCGGCCAGGAATGGGAGTGGGGACGAGCGAGCGTCCCCCCCCCTCCTGAGCCGTGCCAGGCCGCGTGCCCTCAACATGGGGGGGTTGGGTGCTCTGGGGCAGGGGGGCGCACTGCGGGCCCCCCCACCCCAGAGCACCCTGTCCCCATGTTGATGAGGACAGGACCTCTTCCCGACAACCCTTGCCATTGGTTGTCGGGGTCTGCGGGCGGAGGCTTATCGGAATCTGGGAGTCCCCTTTAATAAGGGGGCCCCCAGATACCGGCCCCCCACCCTAAGTGAATGGATATGGGGTACATCGTACCCCTATCCATTCACCTGGAGGCAAAAAGTAAAAGTTAATAAACACACAACACAAGGCTTTTTAAAATAGTTTATTATTCTGCTCCGGACGCCCCCCCTGTCTTCGTTATTAGCTCAATTACCAGGGGGGGCTTCTTCTTCCGCTCTCCGGGGGTCTTCTTCCACTCTCCGGGGGTCTTCCGCTCTCCGGGGGGGCTTCTCCGGACTCCGGGGGGGCTTCTCCGGACTCCGGGGGGGCTTCTCCGGACTCCGGGGGGCTTCTTCCATCTTCTCCCCTCTTCCGCTCTTGACTCGGCGAACCCCGGTTCTTCTGCAGCTCTCCGGTGCCTTCTTCTTCAGCGCTGGCTGCCTGCTATGTTTGTGTGTTAGCTCGATTTCAAACAGGCAGCCGGCGCGGTCTTCTGTGACGTCAGGGTCTTCTGGTCTTCTGTTCTTCCGATGTTGCCTCGTCGCCTGTTGTCGCTGTAATGATGGAAGCGCGCCTTGCATCCCATTTATATAGGCATCACCGTCCCATCATGCTCCGGCAGGTACCCACGTGGTGGGTGCACGTGGGTAGGCACCCACCACGTGGGTACCTACCGGAGCATGATGGGACGGTGATGCCTATATAAATGGGATGCAAGGCGCGCTTCCATCATTACAGCGACAACAGGCGACGAGGCAACATCGGAAGAGGGGAGAAGAACAGAAGACCCTGACGTCACAGAAGACCGCGCCGGCTGCCTGTTTGAAATCGAGCTAACACACAAACATAGCAGGCAGCCAGCGCTGAAGAAGAAGGCACCGGAGAGCTGCAGAAGAACCGGGGTTCGCCGAGTCAAGAGCGGAAGAGGGGAGAAGATGGAAGAAGCCCCCCGGAGTCCGGAGAAGCCCCCCCGGAGTCCGGAGAAGCCCCCCCGGAGAGCGGAAGACCCCCGGAGAGTGGAAGAAGACCCCCGGAGAGCGGAAGAAGAAGCCCCCCTGGTAATTGAGCTAATAACGAAGACAGGGGGGGCGTCCGGAGCAGAATAATAAACTATTTTAAAAAGCCTTGTGTTGTGTGTTTATTAACTTTTACTTTTTGCCTCCAGGTGAATGGATAGGGGTACGATGTACCCCATATCCATTCACTTAGGGTGGGGGGCCGGTATCTGGGGGCCCCCTTATTAAAGGGGACTCCCAGATTCCGATAAGCCTCCGCCCGCAGACCCCGACAACCAATGGCAAGGGTTGTCGGGAAGAGGTCCTGTCCTCATCAACATGGGGACAGGGTGCTCTGGGGTGGGGGGGCCCGCAGTGCGCCCCCCTGCCCCAGAGCACCCAACCCCCCCATGTTGAGGGCACGCGGCCTGGCACGGCTCAGGAGGGGGGGGGACGCTCGCTCGTCCCCACTCCCATTCCTGGCCGGCCGGGTACCGTGCTTTGGATACGGGTCTGGTATGGATTGTAGGGGGACCCCCTACGTCAATTTTTCGGCGTGGGGGGGTCTCCTTACAACCCATGCCAGACCTAAGGACCTGGTATGCTCCTGGGGGGGGAACCCATGCCGGTTTTTTCTTTGAAAATTGGCATGGAGTTCTCCCTCAGGAATGCATGCCGCTGTCATTTTTTTTTTCCCCGACGCAACTTTAAGCCGTCGCGATCCTCAAAACTCGGCGTAACGTAACTTCGCGCATGCGCAGTACGGCCGACGCGCATGCGCAGTACGGCCGCCGCGGGAGCGCGCCTCATTTAAATGGGACTCGCCCCATTTGAATAGGAACGCCTTGCGCCGGCGGAATTTTAGTTACACAGCCTGAAATTTCTAGATAAGTGCTTTGTGGATCAGGCACTTAGGTAGAAACTTTAAGCCAGTGTAACTTAAATTGGATTTTTTAAGTTACGTCAGGTTTTTGTGGATCTGGCCCATTGTTTTCAGTGCCAGATTATTTTATTGGAGATTAGCCAATATATGTTAAAACTGCACTTTCTGTTTAGCTTAAACCGCTATAAGGAGACTGTAGTGCACAATATATTCAAAGCATGGGTATAACACTTTAGCTTTGATATAATCCTGGGATTTATTTTAAAATGATGACATACAAATTCATACTATAGGACCACAGTTCATGATTCTGTTACCGGGGATGAAATGATTATCTACATTATATTCTTCCCTATAGCCCCTTCCTTACTGAGGCTTTCACAGTCGCTATATTCACCTTACACAGCAGGTGATGGTCAGAAGGAATAATGATGCATGTCAGACATCTCCTGCACCCTTCACAAATGTCATTGTGACATAGTGACACATCCCATCCAAGGTGGGAGTAAATAGAATTGTTTCCTGTCTGAAAGATGCACTTAGCTTACCCCCTACAAGATGGGAAACCTTGTGCGTTCAGCAGTCCATGACAGGCACATGTTGAGCCAGACAAATCTGAACTGGAACACTGATTGCCTGATGGACATTTCTTGCAGGAGACATTTGTGATTGTAAAGTCTGCATCTGTCACACTTACTAGGAGGTAATCAAATAGTCACAGGATATGTAGGAGACTGACTCATCTAAACTTATTTTTCAAGAACATTGATGGAAAAATACTCCAGTGTTGTGAAACGTACAATTACATATTGTTGTTTCACCTTTTAAAGTGGAATCTTCAGTTACCCAATGGGGAACAAACCAGAGCTATTAATAAAGTCTGTGTAAACATTCTTTTTCACATAGGATTTTGACTACCTTTAACCACTTAAAGCGGGGGTTCACCATAAAAACAATTTTCTAACATCACATTGAGCTCACTCTCGACATTGACAGTATGCCGATTTTTTAAAAATTTTTTTGCTGTACATACCTTCTTACCCGGCTTCCGGGTAGTGAATCCCGCGGGAGTGGGCATTCCTATGCAGCAGTTAGTGATTGACGTGATGACAAAAACTACCACCCCCATCGCATAAGGAGCGTCACGAGTTGCCGAAAGAAGCCGAACATCGAGCCGGCGCTATACGGCGCCTGCGCACCGACGTTCGGCTTCTTTCGGCAACTAGTGATGCTCCTTATGCGACTGGGTGGTCGTTTTTGTCATCATGTTAATCACTAACTGCTGCATAGGAACGCCCACTCCCGCGGGATTTACTACCCGGAAGCCGGGTAAGAAAATCGCTACGAGGTATGTACAGCAAAAAAAAAATCGGCATACTGTCAATGTCGAGAGTGAGCTCAATGTAATGTTAGAAATTGTTTTTAGGGTGAACCCCCGCTTTAAGGGCCGGAAGATTTTCCCCATTAACCACAGGGCATTTTCACCCCCTTCCTGCCCAGACCAATTTTTAGTTTTCAGCGCTGTCGCAATTTGAATGACACGTCAACGTAACTCTGAATCTACGCCGTCCTAAATTTAAGCGTATTCTGGAAACCAGATACGCTTAAATTAGGCTAAGATACGAGCGGTGTAAGTCTCCTACGCCGTTGTATCTTAGGGTGCAATATTTACGCTGGCCGCTAGGTGGCGCTTCCATTGAGTTCGGCGTAGAATATGCAAATGACTAGATACGCCGATTCAGAAACGTACGTGCGCCCGCCGCATTTTTTTTACGTAGTTTACGTACGGATTTTTGCGGCGTAAAAGTTAGTCGAACGAATAGCTGGCCTTGTCAATGTTAAGTATGGCCGTCGTTCCCGCGTCGAAATTTCAAATTTTGACGTCGTTTGCGTAACTCGCCCGTGAATGGGGCTGGACGTAATTTACGTTCACGTCAAAGTGTCATTTCTGAAAGAAAAAAAGACATTTAAAACTGACTTGCGGCAATAATGAATTGTCGGCTCTGGCAACTCAGAGCAAATTCATTCATAAAAAATAAAAAAAAATAGCATGGGGGTCCCCCCAAATTCAATTACCAGGCCCTTCAGGTCTGGAATGGATATTGTTGCGGTACCTCTCTTCCCGAGCTCCAAAGTACACGAACCGCCGCTAACCGCCAAAGTGCAATAGGTTCCAACCGGCAAACCTCTCCATACACCGTCCTTAGTGGCCAGTAACCCAATCCCCTCCAGTAACGAGACCAAGCTCCATCATGGGGGTAAAACACGAACTCTCTTTACTGTGGGCTACCCGCCCGTATTTATGCAGGTCTCCCACCTGGTGGACACTCCCCTAGGGGACCAGATGGGAGACTGAAATAACAGAACGACATGGGGACATTTCAAACATACATCCCCACCATTTCCCAGCATGCATCACAGTTTCTAACTTTATAACTGCCGAACATTTTATATATTTATGCAGGTCTCCCGCCTGGTGGACACTCCCCTAGGGGACCAGATGGGAGACTGAAATAACAGAACGACATGGGGACATTTCAAACATACATCCCCACCATTTCCCAGCATGCATCACAGTTTCCTCCCCTCTGCGCGGGAGACAGTTGGGACGAAATTCAATTATCTCCTCGGGCAGAGGCACATCGCCATGGAGTCAAAGTCTGTTATAGTTCGTTGGTATGCGGTTGACTCCAGGGGACGGCTATCTGGGTTAAGTCCAGTCGGGTTGTTCAATTCTCCCGCACAGCGCCGTCGAAGGGGGGGGGGGGTCGACGACTTCATGTAAAACGGCAAAGCAGACGAACACAATATGTCCAGTATACGGATGGGTCCGTCACAGATATTAAGGGGAACCCCGCCGTCAATTTAAAAAAAAATGACGTGGGGTTCCCCCCAAATATCCATTCCAGACCCTTTAGGTCTGGTGTGGATTTTAGGGGAACTCCACCCCAAATGTAAAAAAAAATGGCATGGAGTTCCCCCAAAAATCCACACCAGACACCTTATCCGAGCACGTTAACCTGGCCAGCCGCAGAAAAGAGGGGGGACAGAGTGCGGCCCCCCTCTCCTGAACCGTACCAGGCCACATGCCCTTGTCCCCATGTTGATGGGGACAAAGGCCTCATCCCCACAACCCTTGCCCAGTAGTTGTGGGGGTCTGCGGGTGGGGGGCTTATCAGAATCTGGAGGACCCCTTTAACAAAGGGGACCCCCAGGTCCTGGACCCCCACCTATGTGAATTGGTAATGGGGTACATTGTACCCCTACCATTTCACAAAGGAAGCGTAAATAAGTGGAAAAAACACACACACACACACACCGTAGAAAAAAATCCTTTATTAATAAAAAATAAATAAAAAAAATCCAGTGGTGGTAATCCACTCGTCCCGTCTCCCTGCTCCAACGTTGTCTGTATGATCCACAAGACTGACCTCTCGATCACCAAACCAGTCCTTCAAAACTCGCTTCCATTCATGGAAACCCTCACTCTGCAGCTGCAAACAAATCCCCAAGATACGGTCCATATGCTACTTTGCTATAGACCACCAGGCCCAAAAACGCACCTTCTCACGTCATTGACTGAATTCATCTCCACATATACCCTAAACATCAAACACCTTTTGGTGCTTGGGGATTTCAACCTCTGGGCCAACTCCTCGCTGGACCCCGTAGCCGACGCCTGCATCGACCATCTGGAAGGATTAGGTCTGCAGCAACTAATACAAGGCCCCACTCATGCCTCAGGCCATACGCTCGATCTCATTTTCAAACAAGATTTGGAAATTGACGTCCTGGGAAATGAGCCGCAATCAAATTCACAATCACCAAAAATGCCAGCCCAAAAAAAACGACAAAACCGGTGACAACTCACTGGACTAGATCTCAGAAGAAGCTCCACTCGGAACTCTTCAAAACAACACTAGGGAACAAAATAAAAACAACCCAACAAAAACAAACAGCCACAGAAACACTTGACGCCATCAACAAGGCGCTACTACAGTCAGCTGACTTAGTAGCACCAAAACGCAAAACTTGCATCCGGAAAAACAACTCCAGCTGGTTTAATGACCAGCTGACGTTCTAAAGCAAGAGCGTAGAAGAGCAGAAGCTGCGTGGAAAAGGTGCTCTTCAGATAAAAACCACACCAGACTATGAATCCAGCTTGTTTAGTGGCCCCCAATTCTGATTCACAAGAATTTTGCAACGAATTATCGGATTATTTCATTAATAAAATTGAAAAAATCCGTGAAAGTATTCAGCAAAATGGAACCGTCACCAACTCCCCCCCAAATCACAAACCTAATACCCACATAAATCCGTCGCAACCACCAAAATTCACTCTAAAACCCATTTCCATCAATGCCACTAAAAACATCATCGGGACTCTGCGTAATAGCACAGCACCCAATGATATCATCCCCACTAAACTGCTGAAAGAAAGTGCCGCTTTACTGGCACCAGCTATCACGCAGCTCATTAACCAATCATTCAAGGAGGGCATGGTGCCCACCTTGCTAAAACAAGGTACAATAAAACCAATTCTAAAAAAAACTACCCTCGACCCCAAAGACCCAAACAACCGGAGGCCCATAACAGCTCTAAATGTCTTCTCCAAGGTAATGGAGAAAGTAGTTGTACAACAGCTGCAACTGCATTTAGACACCCATAAATTACTCGATCCATTTCAATCAGGCTTCAGTCCGGGTCACAGAACAGAAACGGTGCTGCTTAAAATATGGGATGACGCTCTAGAGGCCGCAGACGAAGGAGAATCTTGTCTCCTGATACTGCTGGACCTAAGCGCGGCTTTTGACACTGTAGACCACGGACTACTACTGGCTAAGCTAGCTGAAGTAGCCGGAGTTGCTGAATGTGTTTTACCCTGGTTCTCCTCCTTCTTGGAAAACCGATCACAAATAGTGAAACTGGGGTCTTTCACTTCTGAAAAACGTACGGTGTCATGCGGAGTCCCTCAGGGATCTCCCTTATCGCCCGTATTGTTTAATATCTATCTTCGCCCTCTCTTTGAAATCATCAGTAACCAGAAGTTACTTTACCACTCCTATGCAGACGACACACAACTGTATTTCCGCATCTGCAACAAAAAGGATCATTCTCTTGGACTAGAGAAATGCCTCACTCTAATAGATAACTGGATGACAAACAGTTATCTTAAACTTAATGGTTCGAAAACAGAACTTCTCCTGTTTCACGCTAACCGGAAAAATCACCCCGCGTCAACATGGACTCCCCCACCCATTCTGGGTAAAACTATCACCCCTAGCACCAAAGTCAAAAGTCTCGGAGTCATTTTCGATACCTACATGACAATGGATGCACAAATAGGGTCAGTATTCAGCGGATCCCACCATCTGCTGCGCCTACTACGCAGACTCACGCCCTTTATCCCGAAAGAGGACATTGCAGTCGTGGTGGCAACAATCATCAATTCCAGACTCGACTACGCAAATGCCCTCTATCTAGGACTCCCCAAATACCAAATCACTCGTCTGCAAGTCGTTCAAAATACGGCCGCTCGACTAGTGACTGGGAAAAAAACATGGGAATCAATCTCACCTTCACTGAGATCCCTTCATTGGTTGCCAGTAAAAGACAGAATCACTTTCAAGGCACTCTGCCTAATACATAAGTGTATTCAAGGAAACGCCCCCCAATATCTATGCGAAAAAATAAAAGCCCATAACCCCAATCGCATTCTGCGATCCACCAATCAAAACCTCCTCCAGATACCCAAGGCCAGATACAAGTCCAAAGGAGATCGAAGATTTGCAGTCCAGGGACCTCGCCTGTGTAATGCACTACCAACCACCATCCGACTGGAGTCGGACCACTTGGCCTTCAGGAGAAAGATTAAAACCCATCTCTTCTGAGGTCAAGGGGTTCCTTACCCATGAAATGGATACAGCGCCCAGAGGCGATTCAGTTCGCATGTGTTGCGCTTTACAAGTCTCTCTCTCTCTGTATCCAGCAACGGGTGATCTCCTCTCCGGTCCAGCGATGAGAAGATCTTCCGGCATCCAAAGCTCCAGAGCACAGCATCGCAGGCCGCCTCTCTCCGCCGGACACAGCCCAGCGGAATGACGCGGCTGGAGCTTTGACATTTCTTATATAGGGGAGGCGGGGCAACCCATCACGTGACCCTGCACCCTATGACGCAAGGGGGAAGACTGGGCTTTCCCAGTGACGTAGCAGAGGGTGCATCAGAGGGTGCAGGGTCACGTGACAGGTGGCCCCACCTCCCCTCCCCTATATAAGAAATGGCCGCGTCATTCCGCTGGGCTGTGTCCAGCGGAGAGAGGCGGTCTTCGATGCTGTGCTCTGGAGCTCTGGATGCCGGAAGATCTTCTCATCGCTGGACCGGAGAGGAGATCACCCGTCGCTGGATACAGACAACGTTGGAGCAGGGAGCCGGGACGAGTGGATTACCACTGCTGGATTTTTTTTCTTTTTTTTTATTAATAAAGGACTTTTTTCTACGGTGTGTGTGTGTGTTTTTTCCAACTATTTACACTTCCTTCGGATGGATGGATCTTCTCACCGCTGGACCGGAGATCACCCGTCGCTGGATACAGACAACGTTGGAGCAGAAAGCTCGGACCGAGTGGATTACCACCGCTGGATTTTTTTTATTTTTTTTTATTAATAAAGGACTTTTTGCTACGGTGTATGTGTGTGTTTTTTCCAACTATTTTCACTTCCTTTGTGAAATGGTAGGGGTACAATGTACCCCATTACCAATTCACATGGGGGGCCAGGATCTAAAGTTCACACGAACATTTGGTGTGTTCAGCTCATCCCTATATAGGAGTACTTTAGTGTGTTAGCTTGTGTTTCATTGTGGTAAATTGTAGGGTGGCCTTAGTCCATGTTTCCCTACATGAGCTTACTTATCGAGATCTGTCAGCCTGCTGTGTGGGAAATGTTTTCTACCCTAGTAGTTGCAGCCAACATGCCCATAGCAACTTTAAAGGGGGTAGATTCAGGGGGGAACAGGTGCATTGGCTGACCAAAAACTGTTTTGCAACAGTTAAAGATCATATAATAAAAACAAGTACAGAAATATATGAGGATAGACATAAAAGAAAGGAAGAAAACAGAAAAACAAAACAAAAGATGGAGTAAAAGGGAGGAGAAGGAGCAGTTTGGGAAAGACCCTGTGGAAGTAGGGGAAAGAGGGTGGTTTTATCCTCCTCCTCCGGCTTGAGGTTCACCTTTCTGCCACCCAATCAGGCACCCGATCAGGTCTTTAGTTGGAATTATTCAGCTGTTGTGGTAAAATGGTGCCAGCAAGACTACATTTTTATAAATTTAGAAGTTGTCTCCTTGGCTGAATGAACAAGTTCCTCCATCTCAGCAATCTAATTTATGCGGTTGATCCAGTCTGTTATTTTAGGAGGGTTAGGGGAGTGCAACAGTCTGGAATACACATCTTAGACGCATTTACTACCATATGCATTGCCAGTGACCTATGATATGCTGATCTTGAGAGTGATGTAAAAGTAGTTGGGCTGGGGAGTAGTCAATTGGAGGAGTCATTATTTGGGTTGTGAGGCGAAGGACCTCCTTTCAGAAGGGTTGGATAAGGGAGCATGACCACCAGATGTGTACAAGAGAGCCTACTTCTTGCAAGCATCGCCAACATATGTGGGAAATTGTTGGAGACATCTTAGGCCCCGTACACCCGGTCGGCCTGATGTGTGTACACACCATCAGTTCAAAATCCGATTGGGTCAGAACGCGGTGACATAAAAGACACGACGTGCTGAAAAAAACGAAGTTCAATGCTTCCAAGCATGCGTCGACTTGATTCTGAGCATGTGCGGGTTTTGAACCGATGCTTTTCTGTACTAACCATCGGTTTGGTCCGATGGGGCAGCGGTCCATCGGTTCGGTTTTGAAGCATGTTTTAAAATTTTGGACCGAAGGAAAACAGACCGATAGCCTATACACACGGTCGGTTTGGTCCGGTTCATTCTCATCGGACCAAACCGACCGTGTGTACGGGGCTTGATTCAATCTGAGAGGTGTTTTGTACCATCTGGAAAATAGCTTAAAGCCATTCACCTTTGCCGAAACATTGATAGTTCCCTTATGAATGCATGTATAGATGTGTGTCCAATCCTCCTCTGTGAAGTCTACAGAGATATCCTTTTCCCATTTGTGACAGGCCGTGTTGGATCTGGGGTTGTGGTCAGAAAACAAGATGGAATAGATGTCTGAGATTAAATGTCTCTGGGGTTCGGTCCGAGTGCATAATGCTTTGAATGGGGTGCGTGAGTGTGATTTGCCCCATATAAACTCTGTGCAGGCTCTGTGGTATGTTTAAAAGAAGGTCGGAGGTAGTCTAATAGGCACTGTTTGCATTCTGTACAATAATCTGTGCAGAACATTCATCTTGATTATTGAAGCTGGACCAAACCAGGAAAAAAGGCCCGTAGACCATGACTTAAAATCATGTTGAATAGTTCAGGGAATCGGGAGATAGTTTGTGGCATAGAGGTCGGAAAGTTTGGAGGGAAGTTGGATTCCAAGATACGTGATGGAATTTTCGTTTCAACTAAATAGGAAATTAGCTTAGCATTGGATTTCGTAAAATTTACAGTATCCGTAGATTAGTTAGCGTTTTAAATGTGGCAAAGTCTTTGAGAAGATTGGGAATGGTAGTAAATAAAGTGTAGCATATGGTCTCTGATGCCTATAGCTCGGCGTACTGCCGACATATAGTCCCAAGCCACACTTTCTAATGCCTTCTCTGCGTCCAAGGAAAGGAAAAACACATTTTTTTTATTGAGGTCATCCAATGGTGAATGTTAATTGCTTTCATAGTGTTATCCCTTGACTCTCAGCCTGGTATGAATCCTACTTGGTCTAGGGAATTTCATTTAGGCAGTAATGGAAGTAAACAGTTGGCTAAAATGTTGGCGTAGAGCTTCAGATCTACATTTAGTAAAGAGATTGGCTTGTAGTCTAGTGAAGGGTCTTTTCCAGGTTTGGGGATCACTGAGGATGTTGAAGGCTTTTAAACAGTGGGGAAGGAGAGTGTCTGTAAAAGATTTGAAATATCCGACTGTCAATCTGGGCTTTTATTGACTTTCATCTGTTTTAGTGCTATGGTAGCTTCTTCAGCTGAGAGAGGGAGATCTACTTCTTTCACCTCAGGCATGGTTAGTGCTTTGGGGCTATATTTTTGTAGAAAATCTATGATCATTTGTGATCTGGAAGCCTCTTTTCCGTTGGGGTCTGCAGACAGATTATAAAGTTGGGAATAATAGCTTATCAATTGGTTTGCTATGCTCTCATTAGATACCACATCATTCCCTTGGGGATTGGTCAGAGAGTGTACAGTTGCTGACACTTTTTTTGGATTGGAGAGCTCTGGCCAGGAGTTTACCTGATTTATTTGCATATTCAAAGAATATTTTTTGGGACAGCATATAATTAAGTTTTATCTTTTTTGTTTAGTTCTTCCGGTAGGTCAGCTCTATTTTGTGTGTTAGTACCAGCGTGTGGATATGTGTTATCGGGCTGTCTAATGCGCGCTTGTCATTCACGTCTGCATATCACTGCTTGAGCTATTAATTCTCCACAAATTATGCATTTGTGCGCCTCCCATTTAGTCATTGGAGAGATTGCGAGGGTATAATTTTATGTAAAATAGTGTTGGAATAACGTTGGTGTGGAGTCGAGAAAATTTTTTAATCCTTTACAGTTGGATTCAACGTGTGCCAGGAATCATGCGACAGCAATTCTTGGAGTTGCAGTTTGATTGCTTTCAGTGCCTTATATGGTAGTGTGGAGGTACTGCTAGAGGTGTCAAGTGTAGGGTTCAGGAGGACATTAAAATCTCTGCTTGGGATCAAGATGCCTTCCCGGAATGCCGAAAGTACTTGTGTTATGGAGTGGAAAAATTTGAATTGATTTGTGATTAGGGCATATATGTTTGCCAAAGTGGTGGGTTTCCCACTGAGTGTGCCTTTTACATAAAGGTAGCAGCCCTCGTTATCCGAACAAGAGTCTGATACTTGGAAAGGAAAATTTTTGGCAAACAGCATGGAAACCCCTTTGGTCTTTGATGCATTATTTGTAGCGTGAAAGACCGTTGGGTAACGGAAGTTAGATAGCTAAGGGATAGATTCAGTTTTTAAAATGTGTTTCCTGTAGGAAAATAATTTCAGCTTTGCTTTTATACATTGCGTAAAGAGGCTGAGAGACTTTCTCTGGTATATTGAGACCACGTACATTTAAGGAGATGATGTTTAAGAGGAGCTAAAAATAAAATAAGGGAGGGAGGGGGTTATGCAAAAACCCTGTAGGTGTAGTTTCTCAGAGGAGAGGAGTGTATCCGGCGACTTGCAAGATCCTGCTCGCTTGTCTCAATGATAGATATGCCTACCACGAGGCGTAACTGGATGGGTCAGTGGTATTAGTGAAGGAGCAGGGTATAGGAAAGGAAGGGATGGGGGTTACCACTGTAAGTGGAGAGGAGAAAATACAGAGTCGGTTGTCCCATCTGACAGAGGCTTAATTAATATAGAAGGTGGAGGTAAGTGTTTGTAAATATGGGATCTATGAGTGGCGAGGGTCTAAGAAGCCTACACATTATTGGAGAAATTTGGCGAGAAGTTCCTATAGAGGGGTACGGGCGGTTATGTTGAATTTCCCCGTAACAGAACATGGAGGTATGCTGTCAAGATTATTGCGAACTTTGTTTAGCATCACACTAAAACAATATATACTAACTATGAGTCAGTTGTAAGAGACAGTGCATCAACCAGGCAACTATGATGTGGTATAGGGGAAAGAGGTAGGCCTTGCAACATAGAATGATCCAAGGGGAACCCAGTGATTAAACAACTAGGCTGTAAAGCAAAAATGTATACATCATCATTGGGAGATCAAGATGGCTAAAACATCTGGTTGGTGTGTGTGGTGTTCAGGTTGGTTAGCTTTCTGGGTGTAATGAGGAGGGGCAAGGTGAGAGCCGGGCAAGACAAAATACAGCCATCAGCTCACCTGTGGATTGGCTAAGGGGCTCTCAATATTACAGTGCAGATATATTTGGAAGGGCATGGGGCAGTCAATTTACAGGATTACATGTCTCTCTTTTCCTCGCCTCAGCCAGCCAGGAGACCAGGGGTTGACTCTTGGGTCTTTAAGTGTACATAGGTTCTGGTATCGAACCCAGGTGGTGTGCACCCTGTTTAGGTATGCACAACACCAAGGGTCGGAGCATTAAACTTATAAACATGGAGGTAGGTGTGAAAGTAGAAGAACTGCGTCATAATAAAATCTAGCAGGGACCTTCTTTTCCAAAATGATTTCCTGCTTCAAGGTGTATACCAAGTTTAAACAGGAGAGCAGAGAAGTTATCGCAGTGCAAGGCAAGTGTGTCAGTTGGATTCCCCGAGCAGTTATAATGTTGAATCTTTGGTCAAATTGGAAAAGGCTTGGTATGGCCTTGGTGAGCATAGGCCTGAAGAATGGGGATAGGGTAGTGAGTTCAGAATGGGAGTCTGGGAGGAAATGGTGTTCACTTATCTGAGGTTTGGAGGAAGTCTTCAAGCCTGATTAGAAGTCTCTGTGAGCTCTTCACGGTTGTGGAGCTTTCGTGGGGCTGGAGCCACGTTGTGGACCCGGAAAAGTTGGATGGGATTGCTGAAATCAATCAGACAGCAAACCACAGCTAAGAGGGAGAGAATGGCCTCTCCAGGTGGAGACTTTAATAAAAATCAACCGTAGCAGGTATCACAGGTACAGGCAATGTATTTAGCAGGACAGGAACAAAGGATGTTTCTGGACAGCTGCACTCTGAACAACGGTTGCATTTATTGAAATAGGAACAGCACTACAAGTCACAGCAAACAAAACAAAAACCTGGACAACTGACGCGTTTCACACCAAATCTAGTGCTTAGTCATAGCTAGCAAATACAACAAATGATTTCAAATTTATACATACCCTCATAAGACCATGTGACTAAAAACCAGGACGGCGGCTGTCCAGAAACATCCTTTGTTCCTGTCCAGCAAACCACAGCTCTTGGCGGGTCTGATTCCCTGCCTCGTGGTCTGAGTGCACGGTGTATGCGTTCCATCTCTATGGGTGTGGATGTTGGCCTGTCCAAAAGATTGTTGAACAGGCTTACTTCCGCTGGTGATAACTGCTCGGCATCGATAACTGCTGACCCTCAGGTTATGGCATCTCCAGTTGTCCAGATCCTCCATATGAATGTGGAAATCTCTAAGTTGCAGGGTGTGGGTGTCAACAGCCTGGTGGATGCGGTGTATAGTTGTGCCCTTATATGCTGTTACCTTCTCCATTTCTTGCACTCTGCCTGCGATTGCTTGAATGTTCAAGCAGAGGTCAGATATGGCAGCCATTAGGGTGTCTTTATTGTCTGCCACGATTGTGCAGAGGTCAGACAGGCTTGGTTGTTGCTGCAGGGATAATGTAAGCTCCGGTCTGGGGGAGATGAGCGGGCAGTAGTTGGAGCCATAGCAGTTGGGCCTGATGGGGAGGAAGAGCCCTGTGATACCGCCATGTTGCCTTGCCTCTGGGATATTTTGGCTTATTCTGCCACTAGGAACGTGAATAGAGTGGGATTGTGTTGTGAAGGAGCCGTGGGAGGGGAGGTCCCCATGGTGTAGGGTGAAATCGTGCGGTGCAAGCCTCCTAATTAGTCAGGTAAGATCCTCTTGACGGCGGGAGCTCACAATCGAAGCAGCCATCTTCCACCAAGGTTAAATCACGCTCCTAAACCCCTATTTTTAACACCTACTGTTAGACAGGTCAATTCGGTTGGTCACAGGCTGGTCGTTAAGTTGAGTATGGAAATTCTTTGGTTTTACTTTACAGTGATATCCACTGTAGGAATTGCTCTGGTAGGTAGGCTCCGTAGGAATTGCTCTGACCCTTTGGAGTTTTCTGAGCAGGCCAAGGTACTGACTGATAGATTTTTAGAGAAGGGCTATAATGTGGAGTCCTTACATGAAACCTTAGAGACCGTTCGCCGTATCCCCAGAGAGGATCTTTTGGTAGAAAGACCCCAAGTTGTAGGAGACCAATTTCAGAGTTGTGCTCCCTTTATCACTAATTATTCTATTCAGCACGGGAGCATTAAACAACTTTTGAATAAACATTGGCATTTGGCGAGGAATGACCCCATTCTCAAGGGTCTTTTGCCTGAGAAGCCAAAGGTCGTGTTTAGAGGTGCACCAAGCTTACGCAATCAGGTTGCACCAAATATTTTAAATCCCCCTCAGAATGGTTTTAACACATTTTTTAACCAATTAACGGGTTTTTATCAATGCAGGAGGTGTAGAGTCTGTTCCCTGAACTCATGTAGGAGTAGGCGTACCACTAGGTTTGAATCAACTGTTACAAGGAAGGAGCACCCAATAAAGCCCTTTATTACTTGCGAAACCACAGGAGTTGTGTATTTGATCCAGTGTCCATGCGGCCTACAATATGTGGGCCGTACCAAGCGACCTTTGCGTGTCCGGTTAAACGAACACATTACCAACATCCTTAATGGTTATGACAAACATTCGGTGTCAAAGCACTATCTCCTTAAACATAACAGAGATCCATCAAATACACTCTTTTTAGGCATCGACAAATTTAAACCTAATTGGAGGGGGAGTGCTCTAGTTAGAGAAATTTCCAAGCTAGAAATGGCTTGGATACACCGGCTCAAGTGCTACACGCCTCATGGCCTAAATATAGACACAGACATAAATGCATTTATAAATAATGCTTGATGTCATTAAGATAATTTTATGTCTGTATTGTTGTATAAAATGATTCTGTATAGTGGTTTTATTTATTGTAAAAAATAATTTTTAGCCTCATTTTGATTTCACCAGGATGGGACCAATTTTCTAATTTTCTATTTTTCATATTTTATATTTTTTATTTTTACTCTTCATACATATTTTCATATTTTACATATCTTTTATAAAATCTTTTTTATTTTTCCACCATGATTGGTTCACTATTTATATTCACTTATATTTACACTATTAATAATATGCCAAATGGATATGGGGGTTGGTTTAATCATGATCCAATGGCTTTTTGAATATATGTATATATTTTTATGAATATTAATTTATTCATATAATTTTTTGATCCCTTTTTAGGGGTCTCCTATTTTCTTTAGAATGCCACCTTTTTTGTTCACTACATCCTGATTTATATAAGTGTGAGGTATTGCTCACTCTGGCATGAGTATTCATAGGTTGGTAGTTCCAGTCCTGGCCACGAGAGGGACTCACTATATTTATCTAGGATGGATTTTTAAATTTATGCACGTTTTATATTATATTCACTTATATGCACAAAACACCAATATTTATAACTTTAAAACTGTCCCCTTTTTATTAAAGGGATAGCTCCCTGTCTTCAGCCTTATTTATACACACAAATATTTATATTTATTTATATTTATATTATTTTTATTTTGTAAGGGCACTTATGGTCCCGCACACAGTAAAATATCCATTTTTCCCATTTTCAAAATGGCGATTTGGCTATTTCCGGTTCCTGGCAGTCAAAGCGAGGCCTGGGTATATTAAGCGGTGGTTCACTGCAGAGCCCATTCCCATTGAAAACGTCAGATTGTGACGAAACGCGTCTGGGACGGAGTGCAGTGACGTCACCGCGTACAGGAAGGGCTCCTGTTAGATGCCGGCCGGCAAATTGTTTGTTCGCTTTCTATTTACATCTGTTTGTAAGTAGTTTTAATCTTCTTTTAATTAAAACCTGTTAAGTGCATACTACCCTATGTGCGGTCTCCTTCCTTTTATGCTGACACTGACTGGGATGTGACATGGTGTGAGGACGCTATTCGCTATTGTATGCTGCTGTACCCCATCGTGGATTTCTTAAAGGGAGCGTGACCCGGCGTATGTGTAGCCATTATCCGATGTTCTGGAAATATCCTGCAATGATTTGATTAACGCTGTTATCAAATTACTTTGTGGTAAGCCTCAGTCCATATGGTGGCGGGTCACAACTGTTTCATCTTCACACTGGGTGCTGGCTGGATCGGAATTCAGTTTATGGACTTTATTATTGGACTTTTTTGTTCACCATTTGTTTATTTATGCACTTTTTTTAGTGCACACCCTTTTCTGTGCCTCACTGATAGAAGGCACTAAGGACTTCACTGTCTACATTAATTTAATATTGGTTGGCGCAATTTTTCTTCCTTTTTTTATCTGTTTTGTGTTAGTTCACGCTATTGCAGCCTCCCCATTAATTCACTTAATTTACAATTGATTAGCGCAATTTTTCTTTTTCCGAGTGATATCCACTAGCTTCTGTGTCCCAAGCCAAGTGGCTGCCCTGCTACATTGTAAACACAGAAGGCTGCAAACACAGCAAGGGTGCCATTCAGTGAACACTTTGCTTTTTCTCAATGAATATAAATCATTCTCACATTGGATGAGGTGGAAAGGTGAGGTAGTGATGTCATAATCTCCAGCTTGATCAGTCAGAGAACACTTTGCATTCCTTGAGAAATTGGAAAGTGTGTTTTGAATGCCACTTGTGCTGAGCAGGTGAACTCATGTGTGCGGTAAGAAACTGCTCGATACATCACTGAGAAGCTAGCGGCAATAACTGGAGTAGCGGTGAGTCTACTTCAGTGATTTCCAGCTTGAGATTCCATACGGGAACCCACAGGTATGATACATATGTACTTACATGGATCCAAGCTGGACAAATTTAACTATATAAAAATGACCATACCTGGAATTCAGCTTTAAGTAATTGCGGGGAAAAGTTCTTGTGCCAAAACTTTACTCAGCAGTATGAGCATGCAAAAAGTTTTAGAAGTAAAAATTTAAATTCTGGCAATATTCTCAATAACAATTAAACTGGATAAATCAACTAAGTTTTGTACTAATTAACTTTTAATAGCAGACATGGATGAATAGCTGATCCTTCAAACTGAGTACAGAGGAGGACAGCTCTCAATTATTTATACCTTCTACTGTTGCTGCTTAATTGCTTAGTGGATTTGTCATTTTTTTAAACCATTAATTTGTGCATGATTATTATGACACGGTGTGTTTTAATTAAAATTATTTTTGGAACTTTGAATAACTTAAAAACATAAACAACAAAACAAATAGAACTTTGCAGCATAATTAGTCCTGTATATACAATGCGCAGCACTCCTATCAATTACAGATAAAGTGCAGATAAATTTATATTATCAAAAAAATTGTATCAGGGTGAGTTTGTATTCTTGGAACCCATCCTTGGATGTGTACATAATGCAAGAAAAAACAGTGTTACGTTTAAGTTTACATAGTTTAAGGTAAAACTCAAGCAGCATTATTTCTAAAAATGCAGAATAACAAAAAATACAAACCTTGCACATCTAGATTTTGCAATATTTGTCCTCTCTTCTCTGCAGAACTGTGCAAGTTCAGTTAAATTTGATGGTGACCGTTTGTGGACTGCAGTCTTTTTTTTTTTTTTTTTCTGTTTTCAAATATTTTATTGAAATTTTCATAAATAAATACAGAATATTAAACATGTACAAATTGTAGAATATGCACATTACATAAAACAGTCCTTAAAAACAGTCCTTAAAAGGAAAATACCATTGACATATAGATAATTATGAAGTCAATAAAGAATAAAGGTAAGGAGAAGAAAGGGGGGATGGTGGATAGAGGGGGGAGGAGAGGGAAAAAAAAAAATAGCCCTATCGAGTACGTATAAGAAGTGGAGTCCGGAGAGGATGAAATAATACCAGATTATAGTGAAGCAGTCCTTAAAGAATGAAATTCAGCGGAGTTCTTGAAAGACAACCAGCATGCCCATTTTTCATAAAAGGTCTTAGGAGAATCTTTAGATTGGGAAATGAGTTCTTCCATTTCGGCCATGTATCCAATTTTATTAAACCAATCCGAGATGGAAGGAGGTGATGACTGTGTCCATCGAATGGGTACACATAGTTTGGCAGCATTGATTAGGTGGAACATCAATGATTTCTTATAAATGTATTGCGGTAGAGAGGAGTGGTGTAGTAAATACTGGGCGGCAGTGAAGTCAGGGGTATATGTTGTAATGCGAGAAATTAATTGATGGACCTCCTTCCAGAAGGGTCTGATCAGATCGCATCCCCACCATATGTGCAAGAGTGTGCCTTGAGCACGGTTACATCGCCAACATAGTGGAGAAATGTTTGCATTATATTTATGAATGATGGCAGGGGTCCTATACCACCTAGAGTATAATTTGTAATTGTTTTCCTGTGTCAATACATTCAGGGATCCCTTATGTATATGATGAAAAACAAGTTCTTTAAGTCATTCCACAATCCAAAATTGTAAGTTGTTACCAGAACAGATATAGAGGAAAAAAATCTCCCAATGGGGACACTTCTTCTAGTGACAATTGTCTAGAAGGGAATTTAACTCACTTTGGATGGATTTTTTCTTACATCCTGTTGTGTCCACAACAGAGGAAGTGAAAGGAAACCTCTTGAATGGGATACAGATAGCAAAAAAATAAAATTTTCTATAAAAAAAAAACTGCTCTACATATACATTATGGGCTAGATTCACAAAAGAGATACGACGGCGTATCTCCTGATACGCCGGCGTATCTCTGAGATACGATTGTCGTATCTATGCGCCTGATTCATGGAATCAGGTTACGCATAGATAGCCCTAAGATCCAACAGGTGTAAGTGACTTACACTGTCGGATCTTAGGCTGCAATTCTAGGCCGGCCGCTAGGTGGCGATTCCATTGCGGTCGGCGTAGAATATGCAAATGACTAGTTACGCCGATTCACGAACGTCCGCTTTGCCCGTCGCTCTAAATTTACGTTGTTTCCGTAGAGATACGTCTCGTAAAACTAAGCATGCCCTCTAGGTGGTCTAACCAATATTAAGTATGGCCGTCGTTACCGCGTCGAATTTTTAAATTTCACGTCGTTTGCGTAAGTCGTCCGTGAATGGCGCTGGACGCCATTTACGTTAATGTCGAAACCAATGACGTCCTTGCGACGTCATTTAGCGCAATGCACGTCGGTAAATTTTAGGGACGGAGCATGCGCAGTACGTTCGGCGCGGGAATGGTCCCCGCCCCATTTGAATTAGGCGGGCTTGCGCCAGGCGGATTTACGCTACGCCGCTGCAAGTTTACAGGTAAGTGCTTTGTGAATCAAGCACTTACGCTGTAAACTTGCGGCGGTGTAACATAAATGGGATACGTTACGCAGCCGCAGTGTAACGTATTTGTATGTGAATCTGGCCCTATATTACTAAAAGTATTGGGACACTTGCCTTTACATGCACATGAAATTTAAATACGCAAGTTTGGGGTGGAGGAACGTGACTGGCCTACACAGAGTCCTGACCTCAACCCGATAGAAGACCTTTGGGATGAATTAGAGTGGAGACTGCGGACCAGGCCTTCTTGTCCACATCACTGCCTGACCTCACAAATGTGCTTCTATAAGAATGGTCAAATATTCCCATAGACACACTCCTAAACCTTGTCAACAGCCTTCCCAGAAGAGTTCAAGCTTTTATAGCTGCAAAGGGTGGGCAAACTCAATATTGAACCCTACGGACTAAGACTGGGATGTCATTAAAGTTCATCTGTATGTAAAGGCAGGCGTCCTCATGCCGCGTACACACGATCATTTTTCGGCATGAAAAAAAAAGTAATTTTTCAGCATGTCCAAAAAACAACGTTTTTCCAACTTCATCATTAAAAACTATGTTGCCCACACACCATCATTTAAAAAAAATGATGAACAAAGCGCAGTGACGTACAACACGTACAACGGCACTCTACAGTAAAGGGGAAGTTCTATTCGCCTTTGGGCTGCTTTAGCTGATTCTGTGTTAGTAAAAGACAATTTGCGCTTTTCTGTCTGTTACAGCGTGATGAATGTGCTTACTCCATTATGAACGTTAGTTTTACCAGAATGAGCGCTCCCGTCTCATAACTTGCTTCTGAGCATGCGCGGGTTTAAAACGTCGTTTTAGCCCACACACGATCATTTTTTACAACCCGAAAAACGCCATTTTTTAAAACGACGTTAAAAAATGCAGCATGTTCGAATTTTTTTTTTTTGTCGTTTTTCAGAAGCCGAAAAATGATATGTAGCCCACACACAATCATTTTAAATGACGTTTTTAAAAACGTCGGGTTTTTTTTTTCATGCCGAAAAATTATCGTGTGTACGCGGCATCATACTTTTGGTAATATTGCTGTACACTAGTGTTTCTCAACTCCAGTCCTCAATATGCCCCAACAGGTCATGTTTTCAGGATTTCCCTTTAGATGAAATGGCTGTGGCAATTACTAAGGCAGTGAAACTGATCAAATCACCTGTGCAAAATAATGGAAAGCCTGAAAACATTGAGGGCTGGAGCTGAGAAACACTGCTGTACATAACAAGAGATAATAGGAAATCTCTCTCTAAAGTGAGGAAACAATACCCTCTCAGACAATTGTCATCAGAACAGGTGTCCCTCCATCTACGCTGACAAAGTAAAGTTTTGGACTTGCCATCACTTTTGGACTTGGTGACAATGGTCAAAATAGAAAAAAGTTTGGGCTTTAGATATATTTTACTAATTAGTAAAATATATCTAAAGCCCAAACTTTTTTCTATTTTAAAATTTTATAAGCTTATGTAAAAAAAATAATGTTTTAATCATATAGGTATGGGGAACTGTTTTGCTGAAAAGATTGCTATAACCTGTCAAATAAATGACTCTGTTAACCATAGCAAACAATCTAATTTTAGATGTTATTCTTGTTTTTGCATGTGTGGTGGAATTAAACTGGTTGCTGCAGGAGACACAAACATATCAGCATATCTCTTTATTGTGTTATTATCTATTAGCCACATTGCTGCAGAAAGTTTAGAACACGGGGTCCATTCTGTTAGAATTCCAGATGTGTTTTGAGCTTGTCCATGCTCAGCATTGATTTCGGCATGCCACAGCTGGTCCATGTAAATGTGCCATATTGCAGGCCATCTGCTCAGAGAGTGCACAGTGGTTCATCTCTTTCTGACGGTAGGCCATTTTATAGAACACTATAAATATTGAAATTCAGAGGCATGAAGCAGCAGATTTTTAATGTTACTTAGAGAGTCATTTAAGCCACAACCTTTGGCAGCAGCTCACACTGTTGGAGTCTAAGTAAAATGTGCACCATTTGGTTCAGAGTCATGAACAACTTTTCCAGAGATTTCATGGCTCTCCAACCCCAGGTAAAATGAAGTACAGACCCTATGGGATCATATTTAGTGTGAATGTCACCCTGCATACAATGTGCATCGGGGATATGGACTTTCCAGCCCAGAGCTGTGTTAACCATATGTTAATGTTTTTATATTCAGAATAGATTGGATCGGGGACCCATAAAATTTCATAACTACAAATAATAGTCTTTCTGTTATAAAAAATGTAAGTTATTCCACTGAATTCTTTTTCAAAAGCCTGTACAATTCCCCAATTGAAATGACAATAATGCAACATATTACCAAATAAGATAGCATCTTATTTATATTTCATAAGATTATGAATGCTCATTTTCTGCTAGCACGTAAACATGCTCATTAAAAGCACACAGTAGCCTCACAGGCTCACGATTTTTACTCTGCACATGCGTGTAGTCTAGTCTTAGAAGATTCAATGATGATGGGTATTTTACTACATTTTAGGGGCTTCACTTGCAAGTCTCATCTCAAAATAGATTTAGTAAATCAGAAAAAAATATAAAGAGATTAAAGAGATTGTAAACTTTTTTTTTTTTTTTAACCACCTCAATACTGAGCACTTTCCACCTCTTCCTGCCCAGGCAAATTTTCAGTTTTCAGTACTGTCGCAGTTTAAATGATAATTATGGTCATGCAGCACTGTACCCATATGACATTTTTATCATTTTTTCACGCAAAAATATTTTTTTGGTGGTATTTAATCCCCACTGGGTTTTTTTTTTTGCTATAAATAGAAAAAACTGAAAATTCTGAAAAAAAAACTTATAACATTTTGCAAATAAGTATTTTTTCTTCAACATTTTAACTAAAATGTATACAGATATTCCTCGTTTAACGACTTACATGTTCAATGACTGCTCGGACGTACGACCAGCTCTCCCCACCTAAACGATGCGCTGTACATCATTGTATTGTACAGTATTTTCATTTGTGTTCTGTACATGCAAATTAAAACAACGTTATTGAGTTGGAGTTTTGTGTTTAGACCTTTTTTTTCAGTACAGTACAGTAGTTAAGAATGCTTAAAGGGGTTGTAAAGGAATTTTTTTTTTCCTAAATAGCTTCCTTTACTTTAGTGTAGTCCTCCTTCACTTACCTCATCCTTCGATTTTGCTTTTAAATGTCCTTATTTCTTCTGAGAAATCCTCACTTCCTGTTCTTCTGTCTGTAACTCAACACCGTAATGCGAGGCTTTTAACATTTTATTCCTTTACAACCCCTTTAAAATATCGATTTCTCGTGACTCCTCGTTTAACAACCAATTCGTTTAACGACCTGGTCGTTGGAACAGAACCTGGTTGTTAAGTGAGGAGTACCTTTGGTAAAAAAAATAACCCTAATTAGTGATTATTTTGTCTGCCTGAAAGTCTACAAGCTATGGTACCAATCATTGTAAATTGATCACACCTGATGTACTAACTCTAGGCCCTAACAAGTCAAGACAGTACTGTAACGGAACCCTGTTGCACTCCACTATAGTGCTTCCATCAGTACACTGTTTCCTTCAGTTTAGACCTTCAGATATCAGATATTACAGCCAAACCTACAACACTAGCCGACACTAGCTTGCAGGAACATGGAATGAAATGGATCTGGCTATAGTAACCCCAAGAACCAGGCACCACCAGTTTTGGAATACAACAGAAATATAACTGTTTATTAGAACAAGAATACAGTCTAATATACAATTGAGAAGGAGGTTCCCCCCTCCTGATCATAGTAGTCTAACAATACAAACTGTAACCAGAAACATAAATTAACATTAGCTAATTACCTTATCATTTAACAGCCTAGGTGACTCAGAGGTTTGACCTTTCAGGTCAGCCTTGCCGTCTTCTAGCTCAGAAGACACAATCAAAATTATCATAAGTATAAACACAGGACACCTTGTCACAATAGCAGGAGCCCACCAGTAGCAGACTATCCATCTCCCCCATTGTACAGAGGCCAATGTGATCAGCTCTTTAAATTAACTTGTATAGTTCAGAATCAAATAAACCTTATAAAAATAAAAGAAAGGTCTTTGTATATTTCCTGGGAGATATTGTGGATAAATATTACTGTCCCATTTGCTTGATCACCCTGTACCCCTAATAGACACAGGGTAACTTAGACATAAGAGGGACATGGGGGGCTGAAACAAAGGAAGGGTTCCCAGTTCTCTCCAAAAGCCCCTGTCCCGGCTAGGCCTTTCACAAGTACCTTTTTGGAAAGTAGACAGTTCAAGGCATTTAGAAACAGGCATGGCGGGTTTTTTAAATATGTTGTATTTATACGTAATATATATATATGTAGCACTACCCCCGAAGGAGCTGCTAGTTTGTTTTGGGTGGCAGCAGTGGAGCAGTGTTTTGGATGGCACGTTACCTCTGTATCTCCGCCGTCTAGGGTACTTGATGAGAGCTGCAGTAAAGGTAATGTCCACACAACAAGTGTCTTTTCTGTGCTTTTATTACCCAACAGGGTAAAATGATAAAAGTAATGGAAGGTGAAGAGATAGCAGAATGGAAGATAGCAAATTCAGGTGTAACTGGATAGGGAAACAGTCCTGCTTCCAATGACAATTCCACATCGCCACTCTAGCCAGAGTGGGAATAATGCATCTGGACAGACCTCTCTCACCAGCCTGGCAGCCAGAGTGTCACTCTAACTTAGGATTAAGTCTCTTCCACAGACCCTCCTAAAGGTTGGAGACAATTATGGTCGGGAATCCCTCTTTAGTAGATTCAGCACCCGGATCTCCTTTAGGTAGTTTTGGTCAAGTTAGAAACTGACAGGCGACCAACATCCAGCCTCTCAGAACCAAGGTTGTCCTCCGATGAATGGGCAGGCCCCTCCTGGAGCACCAGCCTTGTGCTTGGTATCCTTCGGACAGACTCTCCATCGGTCAGCTTCCTCCAACTGGACGGACAGCTCAAAACCACCTCTGGATTGGGGACCCAGTCGATCACTGGGCTCGCACAGCAGTTCAATTGCTCCGGGCCAACGTGGTCCCGGAACCAGGAAAACTGTGACACACTCACACCCTGGCCAGGAGGGCCATTTGCGGGGGTGTTGTGGAATGGCTACCCTAATTGTGGGCGCCACGCAAGAAAAGACCCCAAGAAAGATGGCGTATGCCCCTTAATATCCAACTATCCAACCGCACTTGACTCCACTGCTGCCATCTATGGTCCCGGGGTGGAACTCACTCCCCGGCAACAACAGCATGTACAATCAGCACAGCCAAAGCTAGAGCAGAGGCCCCAAATTTAAACAATTAGACTGGTTCAGAGCCAACTATTTCTCGGAACTTTCCCCTAAATTTCCAATAGCACCGGCTCTGAAGATAGCCAGGCGCTACAGATATATATATTATATATGTAAACAAGGTAGATAGCCATTCTGAGACAATGGAAGACAGAAATCCTATGTTTCTGCTAAGCAGGAATACAGATCTGTCTTCCCACAGTACAAGCACCCCCCACACAGTTAGCAAGCACGCCCTAGGGACACAATTAAACCTTTTGATTGCCCCATGTTAACCCCTTCCCTGCCAGTGTCATTAGTACAGTGACAGTGCATTTTTTTTAGCACTGATCACTGTGTTGGTGTCACTGGTCCCTAAAGTGTCACTTAGTGTCTGATTTGTCCACCGTAATGTCACAGTCCCATTATAAGTGGCTAATCACTGCCATTACTAGTAAAAAAAAAATCCATAAAAATATCCTATAGTTTGTAGAAGGTATAACTTTTGTGCAAACCAATCAATATACGTTTATTGTGATTTTTTACCAAAATACATAGCAGAATACATATTGGCCTAAACTGATGAAGACATTTTACCAATTTCGCTGTATCTTGGCCTAGACCAACAAGGCCCAGGCCTAGGGCGGCATTTTGAAAGGGGGGCAGCAAAAAAAGCTGCCTCCACACAAAAAAACAGCCTCCTCCCGGCTCTCGCACGAAAAGAGTCCCCGCTGCCTTACGCTACACTTTTAGTGTAGCGCCAGTCTTACTGGGTGGGGGGGCTGATTATTTCACTTATTTGTATAATGACTAGGGACTTCCTAGTCATTATACAAATAAGTGAAATAATCCTATATGATTACAATCAATGGCAGCAAACACAAGTCCAAATATCTTACACGATAGGAGTAATCGTACTAATCCAGTGATATATTGTGATAGCGGGTCCTGGTATAACTAAAACAAAGTCCCAGATAATATCTTACATATTAGCTAAGATCAGTGGTATAAATATTGCTTCTCTACAACATACTGTACAGTGTGAAATGCAAATTACTATATATTATTCATGTCCAAACTCTGTATTCTCTCAAAACTGAATTTCTTATTGTTAATGTTTGTAGTTATTAAATCATTAAATTTGCATATTTATATATATATAAATATTTTTTTTTATTGTCTTTTAGTTTAATTTAAACATGACCCACCCCTTCCTGTCAATGGCTCACCCCTTCCTGTTTAAGACCTGTCAGTAAATACATATTTTTTAATATATATATATATATATATATATTTAATTGTCTTTTAGTTTAACCACTTGACCACTGGGCACGTAAACCCCCTTAATAACCAGACCAATTTTCAGCTTTCGGTGCTCTCACAATTTGAATGACAATTACTCAGTCATACAACACTGTACCCAAATGAAATTTTCGTCCTTTTTTTCACACAAATAGAGCTTTCTTTTGGTGGTATTTAATCACCGTTGGGTTTTTTATTTTTTGCGCTATAAAAGAAAAAAGACTGAAAATTCTGTAAAAAAAAATAATTTTTCTTTGTTTCTGTTATAAAATTTGGCAAATTTAGTATTTTTTCTTCATTTTTTTGCATAAATGTGAAAGATGAAGTTACGCCGAGTAAATAGATACCCAACATGTCACCCTTCAAAATTGCACACGCTCGTGGAATGGCGCCAAACTTCGCTACTTAAAAATCCCCATAGACGACGTTGCAGGGTATTGCGGAGTATTGTGGGGTATTGCGGAGTATTGTGGGGTATTGCGGAGTATTGTGGGGTATTGCGGAGTATTGTGGAGTATTGCGGGGTATTGCGGGGTATTGCGGGGTATTGCGGGGTATTGTGGGGTATTGCGGAGTATTGCGGGGTATTGTGGGGTATTGCGGAGTATTGCGGGGTATTGCGGAGTATTGCGGGATATTGCGGAGTATTGCGGGGTATTGCGGAGTATTGCGGGGTATTGCGGGGTATTGCGGGGTATTGTGGGGTATTGTGGGGCATTGCGGAGTATTGCGGGGCATTGCGGAGTATTGCGGGGCATTGCGGAGTATTGGGGGCATTGCGGAGTATTGCGGGCATTGCAGAGTATTTTGGGGTATTGCAGAGTATTTTGGGGTATTGCACAGTGTGGGGGCATTGCAGAGTGTGGGGGCATTGCAGAGTATTTTGGGGTATTGCACAGTGTGGGGGTATTGCAGAGTGTGGGGGCATTGCAGAGTGTGGGGGCATTGCAGAGTTTGGGGGCATTGCAGAGTATGGCTGGTACTGCAGAGTATTGCACAGGGAGGGATCGATGGCTGGATCTGTGACTGCATGTGTCACAGATCCAGCCCGCAGCAGCAGCAGCAGCTGCTGCTGCTTCCGCTCTCTCCCCTCTCCTCTCTCACACTGTACCGTTCGGTACAGAGAGGAGAGGGAGGAACCGGCGTCATCACATGACGCCGGTTTGTTTACTAGTGATCGCTCCGTCATTGGACGGAGCGATCACGTGGTAAATCGCCGCTATCAGCGGCGATTTACCGTGATCCGTGATCAGTCGGGTCCGGAGGACCCGGCGGTCACGGAGACTCCCGTGTGCGCGCCCCACAGGGCGCGCGGGAGCGCGATTCTGGGAGGACGTACATTGACGCCCTCCCAGAGTTAAGCAACTGCCTTGTAGACGTATTTCGTCTATAGGGCGGTTGCTAACTGGTTAACTACAATCAAGGATATATATAAAAATTATGTATTTACTGACAGGTCTTAAACAGGCAGGGGTGTGACATTGACAGGAAGGGTTGGGTCATATTTAAATTAGGGGACACAGGCCTAGGGCAGCACAAAACCTAAATACACCACTGCATTGTACTACAATATCAGCTTTAAGCATAAACTATTCAGCAGCACTGTAAACAGCATATTTTTGACAATAGTAAGAATGGATATACAGGAAAACATGTGAAAATGAGTCTGAAGCTCCACCTGCTTGCTGAATATAAGAATACATATTTTTATGCAAAATTTCATATTTACCTGATTAAAAAATAGAACCGTTATTATTAATGTTCTACATTAACAATGACTATATTGAAGAAAATATATAATAATACCACTAAGCAATTTCATTTAACAAAGGCTGTAGCGAGTGTCTTTTGAATGTTATATATTGTTGCTCTACAGTCTACATACACACACACTCATGCCTGTACATTTGTGCACTGACAAACACATAGGCACGGATTCACATACCTCGGCGCATCTTTATGTGGGCGTAGCGTATCGAATATACGCTACGCCGACGCCGCGCAGAGCGGCGAGCACAGTATTCACAAAGGAAATGCTCCCAACGTTGCGCCGACGTAACGTAAATTCCTAGGCGTAAGCCGGCCTAATTCAAAGTAGGTGGAAGTGGGCGTGATCCATTTAAATGAACCGTGACCCAATGCAAATGATGGACCGAACGAACGGTGCATGCGCCGTCCCATGGACGCTTCCCAATGCGCATGCTCAGAATCACGTCGGAACGAACGCTTAAGATATGTCGAATCACTGCCTACGACGTGAACGTAACCTACGCCCAGCCCTATTCACGTACTACGTAAACAACGTAAAATACGGCGGCTGTGTTCCCTGGTGCATTGATGCTGCTGACTTACACCTGCTTTATGAGGCATAACTTTACGCCGGATGTACGACTTACGTAAACCGTGTATATTACTGCGACGTGCACAAGTACGCTTGTGAATCGGCGTATCTCAGTCATTTGCATATTCAAAGTGTAAATCAATGGGAGCGCCCCTTGCGGCCAGCGTAAATATGCGCCCACGATACGACGGCGTAGGAAACTTACGTCGATCGGATGAAGCATAATTTCGGGCGTATCTTGCTTTCAAAGTCAGGTGCATAGATACGACGGCGCATCTGTGCACTTACGCGGCGTATCTCGAGATACGTTGGCGTAAGTGCTACGTGAATCCGGGCCATATTCTGTATAATATTTGTACACATCGCATCAGCAAAAACTAGACTGGAGTCTGTTATTCTTAGACATGTATTCTTATACTGTCCATATGCGGTCTGAAATAATAGCTAACATTTTTTTTTTCTAATTAAAAAGCTGAAATGCTAGCATGTAGTTTTGGTAAATTTACAACTTGGTACGTTTTTTTTTTCTTCTCAATTATCAAACAAACAGACTCATTAATGTGACAGAATCTAAACTGTGAATTGAACTTGGCAGATTCCCCTCACAATGATTTTTTTTGTAACAGTTTATCATAGTAAATACATCTAAATAAACTTAGACTATAACACATAAATCCCAACAATATTTGCATAGTTGCTGTAACATTCCGGGAACAGACTAGCATCCGTCCTTTCCCTAGGATCCCAGTCAGCTGACTTATGTGAGGTGGCAGGTTAATCAATGCGACAAACCGAAATCATTTGTACCAGATTATCTCTCCTTCCAAACTCTGACAGATGCTTAGTCCAGCTGGTAAAAAAAGTTTATAGGCAAGCTGGATCTGTGGGTCTTCACGCACTCTACAGTGTTGGCTACCAATACTTGTTTTAATGAGTCACGAATTGCCTGTTTATCTTCTGCTCCCTGCTGTTTCTGCATTTTCCCTTCCAGAACAATCCCAGAAACACATGCTGCTACAGACGCTAGAGCAATGTGTACAGGAATTTGAGCCAAATCATCACAAAGAACTTTTTTTTTCTCTTTGGGATATTAAAAAGGGAGAGAATTACACATAGCCTAACAAATCGTTAAGTCAGATGTTTTCTGTGACATGATCAATATGGCTTAGTGGAGAAAGTTGGAGATGTCTAAAACCTTAACAAGTCCATGAAATTACACTGTAATTGTTGGGTTTGTTGTTCATGTTCTGGCTCTGATAGTACTGTTCTCAACACTTTGCTTAATGATCTTACATTATGACAACACATGGCATCTATAGAGGAAGTCATCATGTTTTCACATGGACCACATAAAGGACAGATGGACTGTATGTCAGTCGATATGCAACTATGAAACTTTTATCAAAATGAAAATTTCAAAACCTTATATTTTAGAATAGTTGGAGGGAGGGTGCTGGCCACATAAATTAATTGACCAAACCCCATCACCCCTGGCAAAACTGCATTATAAGCAACGCATAATGACCTGACTTACTGTTTGGCTATAACATATTCTTTTAGAAATAACTATTTTCACCTTTTTCTTTTTTTTTTTTTTTTATATCAATGCTGCTGATCTTTTTCAGTCTCTAATAGTTTGCATTAGTGTTGCTGATCTCTTCCAACTTTTTTTAGGTACCTTGGGGTTGATTTACTAAAACTGGAGAGTGCAAAATCTGGTGCATCTGTGCATGGTAGCCAATCATTTTCTAACTTCAGCTTGTTCAGTTAAGCTTTGACAAAAAAAAACCTGGAAGGTGATTGGTTGCTGTGCAGAAATGCACCTCCTCTTCCAGTTCGCCCAGACCTTATATGTTTAGCAACACCTCCCAGGGAACAGACTTAATGATTTATCGCCCCCTAGTGTTAACCCCTTCCCTGCCAGTGACATTACAGTTTTTCTCCATTGTTTTGGCTAATTTCTTGAAACAGAAATGACATTCTCAAAACTCTAAGATCATTTGGCACAACAGTCTTACAGTTCAGCACAACACTATAACTCACGCGCAAAAGCTCATATCTCTCCCAAAACTGTTCACTCATGCTTCAAAACCATATTCCTTTCCCATATAAAGAGTCAGTGCCCCCAAAATGGCAAAGATTCTTCTCAATTGCTTTGGCTCATTTCTTGAAACAGACCAAACATTCTCAACTCTCTTGGTGCTTTTGCCAAAATAACCTGGATGGTTCGGCACAACACCATGGTTCACCTTGAAAAATCTCATATCTTTCCCAAAACTGTTCACTCATGTGTCAAAAGTAACTAAATTTCTTTCGCATTCAAATAGTCAGTGTCCCCAAAATGCTTTGTCCCTTTTGCATTGCGTAAGCACTGCAAGTCAAAATGTTAAGATGTTTTGTCTCTATGGCAGAGGACCATTGTAATATCCCTCATGTCCACCTTTCAGTCTTAGCCCAGTCCTTCATTGACATTGGTCACTGTACAGTTTTTGTCTAGCTAACTGAATACAATTGTGTATAAAACAGAAAAAAAAGATTTTGGGGTTAGAGTAGCCTCCAAGGTTTGACATCACACATTGCTCTCATACTGCCAAGGAAAAATTACTTTATTGTATTTGAAACAAGGAAAAACGCATATGTGGAGTCCATGGGCTGCACACCCCGAAAATGCATAAACAAAAATGGGAAGGTCCCCCAGTGAGGTTTTTTGGCGGCATTATGTTCTAGATATATGAAAATAGTTAGATAATATTGAAATTAAAATCTTTACTAAGTTTCAACATTACAGTAAAATATACAACATGGTTGGAGAATTTAAAAAATTGTAGATAATATACATATAGTACACTCTGGTTATACATAATTGAAGAAATAACAGTGATAAAAAATCATCAACAACAATACAATGCATATTAAACCGTAGTTCAATTGGCTTCCATATGAGTATCCCGACACGTTTCGACCTAAACTGTCATGGTCTTCTTCAGGGGAATTGTACTCTGATGGAATATATTAGAAAAAATATTAAAGTTACATCCCTCTAACAAAAATGTGAACATCTGCTAAGAGGATAATGTTGAAATTATATTTACCACTCAAGGGTTAATAAAATGGCATATAATCAGAGATGGTTGCTGAGAAGTATAAAATGATCCGAAGACCCTCACAACAAGAGATCCCCCGTTCCACCGGACGGGAACCGACAAAACAAGGCTTAAAAGGAGTCACAATTGTGGACCATAGGGGGGAGAGAAGGCCAGACGACACCTGTATTGATTGAATATTTAATTTAATTTAATAAGAGTAATTGATATGGGTACTATTAATATTGCATAGGCATAGGTAACATCCATTGGGCTATAACCCCAACCACATGTAACGATCTAGTAGGATCATCAGCATGGGCATATGTAAGGGCCCTTTCACACACACGGACAAACGGTCCGTTTATTACAAGTCCGTTTACGGACTTGTAATGTATCCATATGGGATTGCAGACGTTAGTGGATGATGCATCCGCTAACGCCTGCAACCATCCGCGTCCGCAAAGATCCGCTTTTGCGGAAGGAAGAAAACCCTATTTTTCTTCCGTCCGGCGGAACGGAATGGATGAATACGGACACACGGTCCGTATTCATCCAATTCCCCACTACTGGTGTATTGCATTAGTGTAAATAGGAGTATACCAAACCCAAAGGTTTTGTAATGGTAAAATGAACCTCATAATGATGTCAGTGTGATGGAAAAGGATGTATTGAATGTGGGTGAATTAAATGAATTAACATATAAATCAAATACAAATGATAAAAGTGGGAGGGAAATTATATGGCAGTGTGATAAACAAATGAAAGTGTGTGTGGTGTGTGTCAATGAGCTATGTGAAAGGGACGAAAAGGGATAAAAGAGAAGATGTGAGAGTGTATGCCAAAGGAAATGTGAATGCAAGTAAGTGAAAATAGGTGAGTGTGGATGGTGGATGAAAGTGTGTGTGAGGAAGTGAATATCAATAATGAGTGCGTGTCCCAGTGTTAGTCAATTGCATTAAGTAATAATGTAGAAGGATTGTAGAATATACCATGGGGATAATGGCAGAAGGGATAAATGGAAGTATGCTGGATAATAGTACTTACATAGGCTCCATCCCAATGTGTGTGTGGAGGGAGCTCTCCCAGGACCACAATCAGATCCAAGGGAGGTAAGGCGCTTAAATAGAATCTAAGTCCATTGGTATCAGGTGTCATCTTCTCCCTCCCCTCCGATGGGGCAGACACTCAGTGACTCCCTCGGCGTTCCTGTAAGCGTACGCCCCGGCTGCTGCCGTCACCCCTATCGTAATATCGTGACGTCATGACGCAGGGACGCACGCAGGGCCGGAGCCACACATGCGCACAGCGCCACGCACTGTCTAGTGGTGATCAAGGGACGCCGCCGGCACGTAGTGCTTTCCCTGGTGGTTGGCGATGGAATGGCCCAACCTTGGGCAAGCATAATAAAGGGGAGAAAGTGAAACCTTCCACATCTCCCCACCATGCCAGGAAGCCTAAAGAGAGGCAGTGTACCCACCAGGGGAAGGGGGGGGAAATTGTATTAGTGGGGGTGGAACCAAGTGTATCCATAGTTACTGAAACAAGTAGGTACTAGAAGGATAATCAATATTACTGCGTTAGATTAGTTAAAGAACATCATTGTATAGTTGGAGCTAAGGGCTATATGTAGGGGTTGGAGCAGTACATAAAGTTCTGGCAAGTTTAAACCAAAAAGTATGTGTTCTTGAATAAAAAACTTGAACAGACCTTTCGGAAGAGGAACATACAAGATAGTACCTGTTGGTGCTGTGGACTGTATATTAGGATTACGGTGTGGCGTGATGTTAGGGCAAATGTGGACCAAAAATATATGTTTTAGGACAAATAACTTGGACAATCCTTTCGGAGGGGCAACATATTAAGTAGTACCAATGGGTGCCCAAAAAAGGGTAACCCATATACCAAAGTTGTAGGTGTATATTGCTCATCACAGAACAGAGTCAAATCCTAAAAAAGCCTGTCTCAAATTCCACCATAGGTGTAATCCGATAAGGTGGGCATCACTATGGATAGAATGAATGCTGCTGAACCACTATTAAATAGACTAACACATAGCTCATAATGGCTCTCGTGCATAAAGGGGGAGGGGTGTTTAACCACCCAAAAATCGAATGAAACAAGGAAAAACGCATATGTGGAGTCCATGAGCCGCACACCCCGAAAATGCATAAACAAAAATGGGAAGGTCCCCTGGTGGGTACACTGCCTCTCTTTAGGCTTCCTGGCACGGTGGGGAGATGTGGAAGGTTTCACTTTCTCCCCTTTATTATGCTTTCCCAAGGTTAGGCCATTCCATCGCCAACCACCAGGGAAAGCACTACGTGCTGGCGGCGTCCCTTGATCACCACTAGACAGTGCGTGGCGCTGTCCTTAAGACAGAACAGGATGTAAAAAAAAGGTACGCATTACAGCTGTAATGTAATGTCATTGTCACCCTCTTCTCAATATCCACTCACACAATTTTTTTAAAACATGGTTTTGTGCTCATTGCAAAGAAATACAAAAGAAAATGTGTAAAGAAAATCGAATATATTATACTGTCCTTTGTAGTGTCTAAAGCTGTATGCCTTGTCTTCATTTTCATTAATGCATAGATTATAGAGGAATTCACTATGTGACTGTGCTGGAATGACCATTACCTGTACCACAGAGTGCTTTTGTGAGACCAAAATAAAAGACCTTTTAACACAAAACAACATATTTTAACATCTTAAGACAAAACATATACAGAATTTTGATCATTTTGTGCTTATGTTTTAAATATCGATAGTGCAGACACAATGTTACTTGGATCCCAAGCTTTGATTTCAAATCTGTTTTTTACCCAAATCGAATACTATAATTTGATGTCACTATTCACACCTACTGTATCCTCATTTAGTACAATTACTGAATGTTTCGATTGAATCGTGTATGGCTAATTTACTGAATACAGAATGTTGTTTCTTGTTTGTACCACTGTATTATATCATGATGCTTTTAGTTCTGCATGTTGCACCATACAACTGTCTTCTTGTTTTTTTTTTTTTGGAAAATGTAAAGCCTCGTACACACGATCAGTCCATCCGATGAGAACGGTCCATCAGACCGTTGTCCTCTGGTTAACCTATTGTGTGGACGAGGCCGTAGTCTCTTGCAAAAAAAAATTATCTGTAAAAAGATAAAACATGATTGGTTGGAATTCCACTTATATACTCATTTCAATTTCTCCCATTTTATTGATGAATAAATCCCCTCTTTTTGTGGCTAAGGTTCCAACTCTGAATATAAGCATCTTATGTGTTTAATATTTTGAAATATTAGTATACACAATTTATATAGCACCAACAGTTTATGCAGCGCTTTACAATGCAGAGGGGGGACAGCACAATTAGGCCCCGTACACACGACCAGTTTCCTCGGCAGAATTCAGCTTCCGACCGAGTTTCTGGCTGAATTCTGCCGAGAAACCCGGCCGTGTGTACACTTTCGGCCGAGGAAGCCGACGAGGACCTCGGCGAGGAAATAGAGAACATGTTCTCTATTTCCTCGTTGTTCTATGGGAGAACTCGGCCCGCCGAGGTCCTCGGCGGCTCCAGGACTGAACTGGCCGAGGAACTCGATGTGTTTGGCACGTCGAGTTCCTCGGCCGTGTGTACGAGGCCTTACAGTACAGTTCAATGCAGAAGGGGCTGCTCATAGAGCTTACATTATAAAGGGAGGGGGTGGTGGTACAAAAGGTAATAGATGCGGGGAATGATTTGATGGGGGTGGCTCTGGGACAGTTGTTAGGTGGGTGTGGGTTAGGCTTCTCTGAATAAGTGAGTTTTCAGGGATCTCCTAAAGGTGGACAGGTAGGGGCTGATTGGACATTTCGGGACAGGAAGTTCCAGAGGATGGGATAGGCTCTGGAGAAGTCCTAAAGGAGAGCATGGGAGGAGGTAACAAGGGAGCTAGAGAGCAGGAGGTCCTGGGAGTAGCAGAGGGGATGATTTGGGCGATATCTGCAGATGAGGTTGGTGATGTAGCTGGGGGCGATGTTGTGGATGGCCTTGTATGTTGTGGTTAGCAATTTGAATTTTGAAATACAAAAAAAATAAAAAAAATAAGGCCCACCAAGTTATAATGGGTGTTGCTAAATGTCCTGCTTTCCATATTGAAATGTTTATGGGTAATTATTTTGTATGAAAATGCCGGATGAAGATTCTTGTGGCTGCAGCAGAACTTTAAGGAACCATATAAAGGAACTAATGTTGGCTTTAAATTTACCTGAGACATGGTTGCATTTGCCAGCATCAATCCAAAATTGAGGAATAATTTTCTCTTTTAAATATAGGTCTAAGTTTAATTTTAGATTTGCTATAAAATGTTTCAAATGTCCCATATGATCCCAACATCTACAAGAGTATTATTCTGTTTGCAGAATTATCTTAGCAGAATACAAACTGGAGGTAAAATCCTGTAAGCACGAGGTTATAATTTTGAAGGCTACGGTTGGCTCCAAACCATGAAATCTTATTCTGTGGTTGCATCTTTCATGGCACCTCTGTAGGTCAGAAGCTTTGAATGCTCTGAATTGAATAAGGTTTCTTTGGCTGCATTGTTACAGAAGAATAGAATCAGCTTGAGGAAATAAAAGCAGAAATCACCCTTAGCTGCCCTGTCTACAGTGTTCAGCAGTTGATTTCAGGGCTCCCCACCAAGATGTCATTCCCTAACCAGTTGGCTTTAAAACAGCTTAATTTACTGAAAGAAAAGCTATGTCTGAGCATGTTTGTGTTGCAAGAAAAAAGCCTTCATCCTTTCAGATTGCTCATGCTCTATCTTGTCGGAAATCTTGGGTTTTGAAATGAAACAACATTCCTTTCTTACAGAATAAGGTGCCTGACAACAAAATCTTCTGCATCAGGAAAACAACAGGTTTTCGAATTTTGTAAATTCCCTACAACCCACTCACAAGATCACTCCCACTCTTGCGGCAGACAACAATTCTATCAAGTTGTGATGTTTGTTTTGCAGTTGTCTGTGTATGTTAGGGCTAGACCTATGCATTATCTATGACCACAATGCTATTACTCTACTTGCTTTTCATTATTTGGTGCACCAATGGGTTTGTTTACTAAGGGAAAGACCAAAGCACAAAGAACAGTATTCCATAGTAAGCAATTAGAATTGATCTTTTGCTGATCCTAATCTGAAATCTGAATGTCTGTTACTGATGACTGTACTCTGCACATTATGGCCCAGATCCACCAAGCAGTTACGTAGGGGTATCTATTGATACGCCGCGTAACTTCTAGGATGCTCTGGCGTATCTTTGTTTTGTATCCACAAAACAAGATACGCCTGAAGCTGGGCTAGATCCGACTGACGTACGTCTTAGTACGCCGTCGGATCTAAGGTGCATATTTACGCTGGCCGCTAGGTGGCGCTTCCGTTGATTTACGCGTCGAGTATGCAAATGAGCTAGATACGCCAATCCACAAATGTACGTCTGCCCGGCGCATTTTTTTTACGTCGTTTACGTAAGGCTTTTTTCGGCGTAACGTTACCCCTGCTCTATGAGGCGTACGCAATGTTAAGTATGGACGTCGGGCCAGCGTAGAATTTTCCGTCGTGTACGTCGTTTGCGTAAAACGTTCGCGAATAGGGCTTTGCGTAAATTACGTTCACGTCGAAAGCATTGACTTTTTCCAACGTGATTTCGAGCATGCACACTGGGATACCCCCACGGACGGCGCATGCGCCGTTCCAAAAAAACGTTATTTACGTGGGGTCAAGTTGCATTAACATAAAACACGCCCACATCTTATCCATTTGAATTGCGCGCCCTTACGCCGACACAGTTACACTACCCCATCGTAACTTACGTCGCAAATTCTTTGTGGAATACGAAAAATACGTTGTAAGTTACGGCGGCGTAGTGTATCTGAGATACGCTACGCCGGGCTTAGAGATGCGCCGAGGTACGTGGATCTGGCCCTATCTGTTCTCCTAATGTCCAAAGTCTAAAAATGTGTATTTAAGTAGTACATACAGCATTCAAACATAGTAATAGCCCCATAGTTGGGTTAACCATCCAATGTACTGTAGGTCAAATCTTACTGCATATGGTACCAAACAAAAATTGCATTTGATCATTACAGAGCATTAAGAATTGACATGGTTGCATTCAAAGTCATTTTCTTATCATTAGCTGGCCTTTGGTATTCATGTAGACTTGGACAGATTTTTTTTTTGTCCTACCTCTCATTTCGGGGTTGTATGTTGTTTTTGTTGTTTGTATATAAAAGAAATAAAAAGATTACATTTTTTTTTAAAAAATGCCATAAAAATATCCCCTAGTTTGTAGACGCTATAACTTTTGCGCAAAACCAATCAATATACGCTTATTGGGATTTGTTTAATACAAAAACATGTAGCAGAATAAAAATATTGTAAAAAATATTGTTTATTTTTTAATTTAGGCCATTTTTTTTATTGAATATGCTTTATAGCAGAAAGTAAAAAATATTTTTTTTTTCCAAAAAAATAAAGAAAAGGAAGAAAGAGAAAAAAGAGGAAACAGGTTTCTCATTTTTTACATGAACTATCTCGGTGAATGTCAAATGAATGGCAACTTTCAAAGGTCTTTTTCAAACTCCAGGATAAAAGTGACTAGCCTGTTTTTTAATACTGTAAAGGGCAACACAAAAGGCCTGCATTACTACAGAATATGGACGTAAAATTGTGCATCAATGTTGTGCAGGCAAGCAAATTGTTTGCACAATAAATGTAGTATGCACCTACAAAGTTCATTCATTTGAGAACAAGTTGGCAAGTATATATGAGGAAATGACTAACAAGGGAGGTTTGCTTCAGCCCCTGAACATACAGCTTCAAAAAAATTCGATTTTCTTGCTACTGTTAGCATTTTTATTGGGCATACCTTATAATAATAAAATTGTGATTGTGTAAGATGTTAATTAGTAAAAAAAACCTTAGCAACTCATACATAGAAGTGCATTGTGCTACACAAGAAGTATCTTTGAGCAAAAGTACAGAGGTTTAAACACTAGCTGGTGTGCAATATTTCATATGCTGGTGCTTGGAATAGAAATACAATCAATGCATGTCTGTTCATACGTTGGCTTCTCCTACAGCAGCTCAGTGTACATTTGACAAGCTGTTTAGCTTGACACATGCAATTTTTAATGCAGCTGGTCGCTTTATTTATTTATTTATTTCTAGGGTTGTCCCGATACCGATACTAGTATCGGTATTTGGGCCGATACTGATCATTTGCACGAGTACTTGTACTCGCACAAATGCTCCCGATGCTTCACCCGATACCTGGAATGGGTCAGCGAGTGGAGCGCCAGGCCAGAGCGGAGGGCGGAGGGCAGAGCGTCGAGTGAGTCCTGAAGTAAGCTGGCAGGGAGCTGGTGTCTCGTCACATTCGGCTACCCATCTCATCTTGCTACGGAAGTGACGTTCTGCCGAGAAGTTTTGCACTGCGCATGCGCGGTGCGTTCCAAGCAATTTGAGACAATACAGAGCAGTGAAACCATCAGATAATGTCACGGAAGTGACATTACTGACAATACAAACACTGGACTATGCGTTCCAAGACTAATACTTCCCTTGTTACCTTGTCTCCAGAACTGCCAGCTGTCCTTGTACAACCCAAAGCAACCTGTGGTGTTAGATTCTGCATTGCTGGTACTTGTAGTGCCTCTAAAGATGCAAGCTGTCCTTGGACTGCCCTATACAAGGCATGGCAACCAGTGGTGATTATCATGCCATGCTGGGACTTGTAGTGTCTCCAGAACTGCCAGCTGTCCTGTACAACCCAATGCTGGGACTTGTAGTGTCTCCAGAACTGCCGGTTGCCCTGTCTTGTAGTGGGGCAGCTTAGAGCTCTAGGGGTAATACAAGTCCCAGCATAGCAGGACCTAATACCACAGGTTGCCCTGCCTTGTATTGGGGCAGCTGACAGCTCTAGAGGCACTACAAGTCCCAGCATGGCAGGATAATAAGCACTGGTTGCCCTGGATTGTATAGGGCAGTCCAAGGACAGCTGTCATCTTTAGAGGCACTACAAGTCCCAGCATAGCAGGATCTATCACCACAGGTTGCTCTGGATAGGCACTACAAGTTCCAGCAATGCAGAACCTAACACCACAGGTTGCTTTGAGGTTGTACAGGGACAGCTGGCAGTTCTGGAGACACTAGGTAACAAGGGAAGTATTCGTCTTGGAACGCATAGCCCAGTGTTTGTATTGTCTGTAACGTCACTTCCGTGACATTTTCTGACAGTTTCACTGCTCTGTATTGTCGCAAATCGTTTGGAACGCATTGCGCATGCGCAGTGCGAAATTTCTCGGCGGAACGTCACTTCCGTAGCAAGATGAGATGGGTAGCCGAATGTGACGAAACATATATTTTTTTAAAGTATCGGTAATCGGTATCGGCAAGTACTTGAAAAAAAGTATCGGTACTTGTACTCGAGCTTAAAAAAGTGGTATCAGGACAACCCTATTTATTTCAATGTATTTTTCTAACAAAAAATGCCATGCGTGTTCTATAGTGCACCTTATAGGAAAAGAAGAAACAAAGGCAAGAATATTTACAGTATATGTTTCATATTGGACTTCAAACTAGGACTATAATGCATCAGTGAATGATCTGCTAGGTTCAGTGATTTTGACTGGTAGGCTTATAAACATATACTTGCACATGTGGGCCAAAAATCCAAATGTGTGCTAACAGTTTTCCCTTAATTTTTGCATTTTCTTTCATAAATCAAGTGCAGAATCCTTTGCTAGCTTTTTATAACGCTGTAAATTTGAATTATTCATTTTAGCTGTTGATTTTTTTCACACACTGAGTTTCCTGTATGGCATGCTGGATTCTGCTGCATAAAATTGGGTTCTTGTCTTCATTGTCGTGATGCTAATTTTTGTCATTAAAAATTAAGGCTTGAATAAGTTTAGAGGTAAACCAGGGTATAATCCATTTTCCCTGTATAGTGGGGCTAGTTAGTTTAGGCCTTAGATAGACCTATCCCTTCTTCTTTGTGGTCCTCAGTAAGCAACCAAACTTCATAGCAAGCATAAAGTTGATTATTGTCTCTTTACACTTAAAATTACCAATGAAGATCCCATGTACTGCATTTTAAGAAGTCGTTCAGCATTGGACTAAACTGCCATGACTTGTTGGAGAGTTGAGCTGTCTTTGGAGGGTGCTTATTCAGCAGGTGATCATACAGATGGACCAAGGTCTAAAGCAGTGCTTGAAACAGAACAGTTAGGCCTTGTACACACGGTCGGTCAAAACCGATGAAAACGGATGGAAGGTCAGTTTCATCGGTCCAAACCGACCGTGTGTGGGCACCATCGGTCATTTATCCTTCGGTCAAAAAAAAGAGAACTTGCTTTAAAATTGAACCGATGGACGCCTAACCGATAGGTCAAAACCGACGGTTAGCATGCAAAAGCATCGGTTAAAAACCCGCGCATGCTCAGAATCAAGTCGACGCATGCTTGGAAGCATTGAACTTCATTTTTCTCAGCACGTCGTTGTGTTTTACGTCACCGCGTTGGACTCGATCGTTTGGTGTGTAGGCACATCAGACCATCAGTCCGCTTCATCGGTTAACCGATGAGAACGGTCCTTCGGACCGTTCTCATCGGATGGACCGACCGTGTGTACGCGGCCTGAGAGTTATATTTAAAATATTTGTGAACGCTAAATTACAAAGTTGAGGATTTGTTTCCTTTGCCCCCGACTATGCACAGGTTGAGCATTTTTTATTTCTTGATATAAGAAGGGGACTTTAGCTGAGGCAGGTGACACCCAACTTGGTAAAAATACATAGTGGGGGTTATTTTTAAAAGGTAAATCCAATTTGCACTACAAGAGCAAAGTGCACTTGAAATTGCACTGAAATTCACTGAAAGTGTACTTGTAAGTGCAGTCGCTGTAAATCTGAGGGGTAGATCTGAAATGAGGGGAAGCTCTTCTGGTTTTATTATCCAATTATGTGCAAGCTAAAATGCTGTTTTTTATTTTACTTGCATGTCCCCCTCAGATTTACAGCGACTGCACTTCCAAGTGCACTTTCAGTGCAATTTCAAGTTCACTTTGCACTTGTAGTTTTCACTTGTAGTGCACCGTGGATTTGCCTTTAGTAAATAACCCCCATTGACATGTTTATTTTCATAAACAGATAACTTAGCACATTGCAGTTTGTACATGCATGGGTATTAATAATTTCATACATATGTAGCACTACCCCCGAAGGAGCTGCTGATTTGTTTTGGGTGGCATGTTACCTCTGTATCTCCGCCGTCTAGGGTACATTATGAGAGCTGAGAAGAACTGCAATGTCCACACTTTAAGTGTCTTTTTCTGTGCTTTATTACCCAACGGGTTAAAATGACAAAAGTAGTAGTAGTTGAAGAGGTAGAAAGGATAGTAAGTAGTAGGTTCAGGTGTATAACTTTTCCCGGAAACAGTCCTGCTTTCAGCGATAAAACTCTCATCGCCACTCTAGCCAGAGTGGGTGTTGTGCACCTGGATAGGCCTCTCTCACCAGCCTAGCAGATAGAGTGTCACACAGAACTTTAGCAAAGTCTCTGCCACAGACCTTCCCAAAGGTGGGGATGTATTCGGTCCAGAATCCTTCTCAACACAGGATTAAGCACCCGGATCTCTCTTGAATAAACTTTGGTAAATTCAGAACTGACAGGCGACCATCATTCAGCCTTTCAGTAATGGTGCGTCCTTCGATGACATTCAAGGCCTCTTCTGAGATACCAGCCTCGTGCTCGGTACTCCCCCAGACAGGTTCTTCACCGGGCAGCTTCCTCCCTCAGGACAGACAGCACAGGACCACTCTGCAACTGTAGACCCAGTCTGACTACCAGGTCCACACCATAGATTACAACCCCAGACCAACGTGGTCCCGGAGCCAGGAACACTTGAACACGCACCCCCGGCCATGAAGACCACACACGGGGGGTGGTGGGACGACAGCCAGGGACAGCCTCACAATGACGTCGACCCAGAACCAATGATGTCTGTCCTTTAAGTACTCTCCCCCAGCATGCACAGCGAGGTGATTAACCCCCACTGATTGGCTTCTGAGGAAAAACACCCAATACACCCTGACTCGACTGCTGCCACCCTTGGCCTGGGGTGGTACAGGCACCCCAGACAGCAATACAGTAGTGGTCACTCACAGGACAGCCATGGCTGGAACAGAGGATCTCCATGTGTAATCTATGATGGTGCAAACTGGTAGCTCCAAAAATAGTCTATAAAATTGAAAAATTTGGTGTAACTATTGTATATAGGTAGTGCTACTACCTTCAGTGAATATAGCCAAGCACTTGTGACTTTGGAAAGAGCAGAAACAAATGTGAGTTTATGAGACATAGCAGAAAACCCTTATCCAGATGTAGAAAAGGAAAGTGTGGTTTCCCATGAAAGGGAACAAATTGAAAAAAAGAAATGCATGTTACTAAAAAGACCCTATAAGTTAAGAAACTCCCATTTATTGCAGAGCCAGTGCTTGACTTTCTTATTAGACAGCCCAGCATGCTGAATTCCATTCACCTTTTAAATGTTTTCTTGTAAAATAGAAATTTAAAATAAGTAATGCAAATTATGACATAAAATATTAGTTTTTAATATTTTTAAGCTTGAAAACAAAAATCCGTAGAGTTTTCTGCTTTTTTTAAATAATGCCAGGCATTATCTCATCCAAACAAGGACAGGTATATTATGACAGACATTGCAGTAGCGCTGAGAAAGTTGCTGAACAGTGGGCAATGGCTGCCCTGTAGTCAGGACTATGATACAACAGTCACCTTTGACATGACAGACTGAATAGGAGTTTGTTTTCTGATTTGCATGGTCCAGGCCCGGGCCATACAAAGTAAATACTGGTTAATAGACATTGCTAGGTTCAAAGAAACTCTGGACAACTTCCATTCCTACCCCCCTATGATTCTAGAAAGAATGTAGAGGCAGAGTTCACATGTGAACCAATCTGTTTGGGATCTTTGTAGTGATTTGATCTAAGAAGAGAGAAAAAAGTGTGAAAAGTGATGGGGTGAAAAGTTGAATTATCATTTATCATCACGAAAAGTGACACATATCAACCAAATTGTGAAAACTAATGTGTGATATTACTTATAAAGAACTATTTTCCCCTCATGTATTACCTATGAGGGCCAGATTCTTCACTACAATTACTTTGTGAACTGATCTGAGTTTTATATGACATCATATCAAATGATAAATTCTGGAACATGCCGTTATTATTTATAGTCATTTTAAAATATGATTTTCTATACATGCTGTTTTTAAAAAAAAATGTTTTTCTTTCTTTTAATTGCTCACACATTGCCATACTTTGTTTTCTTCACTGGTAGCAAATGCCCTTGAAGTGAACATGTGGCCAAGCTAGGGACGTTCAACTGGGTAAAGCAGGGTTACTTTATTTGTTTTTTTTTTCACCTGAGTTCAGGGCATTCCAAGATCTGTCTACAGAACACCAGGCTCTCCCTTCCACACAGATCACTTACTTGGATCTCTCGCTCCAGGCCATCACAGTGACTTTGCAACAATGCTACAGTTTCCTTCACTGGGATCCAAATGTTCAAACCAACTGGAGCAGCAGTACTTAGTGTGAAGATCACGGCCATGGGCGTCCGCTCCATAGGGCAAAGGAGGGCGCTTGCCTCCCCCTAGAAATCAGTGCCATGATCCTCGGTGAGAAAAACAGCGGGCAGGAAGCAAGGCGGCGGCACGGCGAATCCAATTAGAGACGCTCTCTCTTTCTTCTAGCTCCAGCTAACAGACAGGGGAGGGGTTGTTATTTCCTTGGGGGGGGGGGCTCTATTTTTTATGATATTGCTATTCAAAGTTTCTAGTTGCTTGATAGTTGCATCAGGTTTCTCAAACCTTTGCATGCCTGCGCTTTATGTGATAATGACAAAGCCCCTCCCCTTCATGACATTGTCAAAAGGGGACCGAGCATGGATGACCTTAAAATGATGCCCCCCCCCATAAAAAAGTTCAGCGGACGCCCATGATCACGGCTCACATTGTCGCTCCTTAGGAACTCAGGACAGAAACCACTGACAGTGCCAGATTAACCAGCTCCACTGTAAAGTCCAAAACTGGCAAGACAAAAGGAATGTAGAGGAAGAGACACATTCCCCTCTCCCTCCACATTGTGCTTGTCTCGAAAGTGTCAAAGTCGAGACAATCTGCAGTTAGGATTGATCTGTCTTGTTTCTAGCTGTTGTATTTGCCGCACAGAGGAGGGGGGCAGGTCAGACTTTATAACCACACTTCCAAAGCACCTAGCTAAAAGCATGAAAACATTTGTTAACAAGTAGATCCTTACAGAAGCTTTTTTGTTCATCTGTACATATCCATTCCAGATTCTGACTGGTGGCCATACTGTTTGTACCTCAGATAACCAGTTTTTTAGAGCTCCATGTCTGCCATATTGCAATTGCATCCACTTGTTTTTTGCTGGAATGGCAAGTTTTAGTTTTGGGATAAATGACTTACTACTGATTGATTTTGAAGACCAGGTTTCATTATACAAAATGTTTGACAGCTCTGACTGTATTGTCACTCTCAGTATTGCATAGAAGATTACTTTCTAGAGCTTAAAATTGGTAAAGGTATGAGTAGGCACCTTTGAGTAAATGCCTGCTGAGATTGTATGTTTGGGGTTCTGCAATTGGAATAACAATAGGAACACCACTTTAAACAGTAACTAAGGCCTTTCATACGGTTGTCCGCCCCCTCCTCCTCAAAATACTCCACGCCTTTGGTCTCTGTGACTGTACTCTTTCCTGGTTCTCTTCCTACTTATCCAACCGCACCTTTAGCGTTTCTTACAACTCAACTTCCTCCTCTCCTTTTCCTTTCTCTGTTGGGGTCCTCAAAGGTTCTGTTCTTGGACCTCTCCTATTTTCAATCTACACCTCCTCTTGGGTCAGCTGATGGCCTTTCATGGCTTCCAATACCACATCTATGCTGTCGACACCCAAGTCTATTTCTCTACTCCTCAGCTCACTGCCTCTGTCTCCTCACGTATCACTAATTTACTATCAGATATATCAGTCTGGATGTCCCTCACTTCCTCAAACTCAATCAATCCAAAACCAAAGTTATAATTCTTCCTCCCCATGTGTCCCTTCCCCTGATCTCTCTGTCAAAATCGATGGCACAACTTTAAGCCCATGTCTGCATGCCAAGGTTCTAGATGTAGTCCTGGACTCCGAACTCACCTTTAAGCACCATGTCCATTCACTGTTCAAATCTTGCCGCCTCAACTACTGCAACATCTCCAAAATATGCCCCTTTCTAAACAATGACACAACAAAGCTCTTGATTCACTCCCTGACCATCCCTTGCCTCGATTACTGCAACCCCCTCCTCATTGGCATACCTCTAAATAGTCTATCACCCCTTCAATCCATCATGAATGCTGCTGCCAGAGTCATTCACCTTACCAATTGCTCTGTGTCTGCTACTCCTGTCTGTCAATCCCTCCACTGGCTTCCGCTCACCCAACAAATTAAGTTCAAAATACTAACAACTACTTACAAAGCCATCCACAATTTAGCCCCCAGCTACATCACTAGCCTAGTCTCTAAATACTAACCTACTCGTTCTCTTCGTTCCTCTGAAGACCTCCTACTCTCTAGCTCCCTCATCACCTACCCACATGCTCGCCTCCAGGACTTTTCCAGAGCCTCTCCAATCCCATGGAATGCCTTACCCCAATCTGTCCGCCTATCTCCCTCTCTATTAGCTTTTAGACGATCCCTGAAAACACGCCTATTCAGAGAAACCTATCCTACCCACACCTAACAACTGTATTTTCATTTTCTCCATCAGTCCACCCCCCCCAGTTATTACCTTTTGTTCCACTTGACCTCCCTAGATTGTAAGCTCTAACGAGCAGGGCCCTCTAATCCCTCCTGTATTGATTTGTATTGTAACTGTACTGTCTACCCTCATTTTGTAAAAGTGCTACGCAAACTGTTGACGCTAAATTATTATATTATCCAGTTGCTTACTGGGCACATATACCCCCCTCCTGCCCAGTGGAAATTTCAGCTTCCGGCACTGCGTCGCTTTAACTGACAATTGCGCAGTCGTGCGATGTGGCTCCCAAACAAAATTGATGTCCTTTTTTCCCCACAAGTAGAGCTTTCTTTTGGTGGTATTTGATCACCTCTGTGGTTTTTATTTTTTGCACTATAAACAAAAAAAGAGCAACAATTTTGAAAAATAAATCAATATTTTTTACTTGTTGCTATAATAAATATCCCAATTTTTTTTTTTAAAAAACATTTTTTTTCTCAGTCTAGGCCGATACGTATTCTTCTATATATTTTTAGTAAAAAAAAAAAAATCGCAATAAGTGACTGGTTTGCGCAAAAGTTATAGTGCCTACAAAACTGGGCTCGCACAGGGCAGTTTGGGGTGGCACAGGGCTGTTTAGGGTGGCACAGGGCAGGCTGGGGTGGCACATGGCTGTTTGGGGTGGCACAGGGAAGGCTGGGTTGGTTCAGGGCAGGCTGGGGTGGCACAGGCCAGGCTGGGGTGGCACAGGGCTGTTTGGGGTGGCACAGGGAAGGCTGGGGTGGTACAGGCCAGACTGGGGTGGTACAGGGCATCTTGGAACTCCTATGTAGTGACACTGCAGAGTAACTTACAAGCATGCCTGCAGATGAAGACCCGGGCATGTGGGCGGGGCTGCAGTGTCCTCGCCTCTATCTGCTTCAGCTGCGGCATCATCCATAGTGAAGGTGTCTGTGGGAGGAGGCAGCCACACCACCAGCTCAGCCCACCAACTCCGGCTCACTTGGGGATAGCTAGCCTGACTGAGGAATGTTACAGGCAGCCTCCCCGCACAGCTGGATACCCTGCTCGCACCGCTCCTCATCAAGCAGTACAGTACGTGTTTAGCAGCACAGCGGCCCTGGTGTCACCCCTCTGGCGGGTGTCGCCTGGTGCCAGCCCCCCCCCCAGCACCCCCATAGCAACGCCTCTGACTTTGACCTCACATTATAGAGGTCCAAGTCAGCATCAAGTGATAACAGATCCCACATGGATGGATCCTCTCCCATCACAGCCAAATGTGGTTCAAACCTCTCCCATGTAGAAATGGCATGCCCATATTTGAGAGGTTTGAAGCACATTTAGCTGCGAGGGAAGGGGAGCTGGAGTCATCCATCCATGTGAGATCTGTTATCACCTGATGCTGACTTGGACCTCTACAGAGTGTGATCTAATGTCGCGTACACACGATCGAACAGTTCGACAACAAAACCGTGGATTTTTTTCCGACGGATTGTTCGCTCAAACTTGTCTTGCATACACACAGTCACACAAATCTTGTCAGAAATTCCGAACGTCAAGAGCGCGGTGATGTACAACACAACAAGCCGAGAAAAATTAAGTTCAATGATTCCGAGCATGCGTCAAATTGATTCCGAGCATGCATAGGGATGTTTGTGTGTCGGAATTGCATACAGACGATTGGAATTTCCGACAAGAACTTTTGTTGTTGGAAAAATTGAGAACCAGCTCTCAAATATTTGTTGTCGGAAATTCCGACAGCAAATGTCTGATGGAGCCTACACACGGTCGGAATATCCGACCAAATACTCACATCAAACATTTGTTGTCGGAAATTACGGCCGTGTGTACGCAGCATTAGTGTCTGGTAAGCATCCTTAATTTCACATGGTGGTTGATACTGCACACTGCATATATGAAGATTATCTCACTTCTGGTGGACTTTTGAGCTAATCTAAGGCCCCGTACACACGACCGGATCAGTTCCAGCAGACAAATCCGGTCGTGTGTACGGCCTAGCGGACATTTTTCGGCGGACATTTGTCCAGCTGACCGTTTTCCAGCGGATAAAAATTTCTTAGCATGCTAAGAAATCTATCCGCTGGAAACCTGTCCGTCGAACCTATCCGGTCGTCTGTACAGACTCACCGGATAAGTCCGACCGATCCCCATCCCTCGCATGCGTCGAAGTTATTCGACGCATGCGTGGAAGTATTTACCTTCCAGGGTCGCGCACGTTGCCGCGACGGCGCGGCCACGTCACCGCGTATGTTTTCCGCTGGGATTTTGATCTGATGGTGTGTACAGCCATCAGATCAAAATCCGGCAGCGGATATGTCCGATGGAAACGGTCCGGCGGACCGTTTTCATCGGATAATCCGCCCGTCTGTACGAGGCCTAACACTTGGACTTTCATATTGATCACATTATCTGTATTAAATATGTATTGCTCTTATAGGTGTTTGATTTAATGTGACAGCGCAACACAATTTTTAAAATTGTTATTTTGGATATTGTGTGTAAATATCGTTGAGTGCAGCAGTCATTTTATGTCATACTTTTTTTGTTATTTTACATTTTTTATACAGGATTTAATTGTTAATTTTTTCTAGTGCGGGATCTATATAATATAATTTATAGGGATGAGGTGCCGGATCTGAAAGAGGACACACCAATCACTTTCATTCACAAAAATTCTGATCTATATATTAGTTGCATAAGAATAATAACTGACAATTTTAAGCACCCTTGGTGGTAATATATATAGGGCTGTCTTTTCCATTGGGCACGCTGGGAAGTTGCCCGGGGGCCCCACTTGCCTGGGGGGCCCCCATCGGCTGCCCAGCAACCCCAGTAAAAAAGGGTGGAGAGCAGCGGGTCAGAACTGTAGAACTGTATCGTGTCTACAGTCTCTGAGGAAGAGTCTAAAGAGGAGTCAAGAGTGGGAGCACCTCCGGGATGGGAGTCACGGGAGAAGTCAGACATGATGAGACAGTAGGATAAAACCAGAGCAGCCATGCTGGAGCCATCTGACTGAGCCGTGCATGTTGCACCTGAGAGGAGGTCAGTGATAGCGCCGCCAGGCCAGTCTAAGGGGCGGGTGGTTGCTGATGTAAGGGGGGAGTGAATTCAAAAATATTAGTGACCCCCCCCTTACCTTAGTGCATTTACTCTACGGAAGGTGGTCTCTGGTCACCAGAGTGCCCCACACATCAGAGTTCCTGGTGTTCCCCTTTACATCCGAGTCTGCAGGATTCCCCCTTACAGTGCAAGGACCCTGATGTAAGTGGGAACTCTGATGTAAAGAGAAAGCGGTGAATTCTGATATAAGGTAGTCTCTGGTCACCAGAGTCCCCCTCCACATCAGAGTTCCCCCGTTACATTATGATCTGCAGCGTTCCCCTTTACATACGAGTTCCCTTTCACTGTAAGGGGGAATCCTGCAGACTCTGATGTAAGAGGAAACTCTGAGAAGGCTGGGTTATAGTAACCTAACCTTCATGTCAATGAAGAAATTTGTAAAACTGTAATTTTAGGTACTTTTTTTGCAGTGCCAGTAAAAAAATGTGGTTCTGCCAGTAAATTTCATGATTTTTGTCAGTAAATTCTCGTGTACGATTGTGTAGACAGGGCCCCAGTGCACTGTATTGCCCGGGGGCCTATAATGCTCTTAAGATGCCACTGAATATATAGTGTGTCCTAGCTTCCTTAACTGTCATTTTGCTGTTTTGATAGCTTATTCTGTATGTAAGGTGGAGATAATTATATTGAAGCCATGTAAAAATAAAAAATGAGTTCATATAGTGAATACTACTATTACAGGGTACTATCATTGCAGGTGCTAGCTACATACAGTTACCAGAATATTTTTTATTTATTTTTTTGCTGTAGGAGTCTTTATCATACTAAATTACTTCTCTGATCATATTTTAATTATTTAATTTAGTTCTTCTACAGTTATCTTTCACAACAGGAAAACGTTTGCACTCTACAAAAGTGCAATTTAAGCGGTCTATTTAATAACATGTTCACCCAAGGGTCACACAACTTTCACCCAAAATTCACACATTTTCCCTCTATAAGTTTCTTTTAGAAAAATGTCTTTGGCTAAAACTGTATAAATCTTGACTGAAAACCTTGATAAAAAGGACCCCTTCGTTGGTTTAACCAATGAACAATATCATTTTTAACCCAACCGCTTCTGTTCCCAGTAACTAAGTTTAATATTCAGCTGGTTCTTTCTGTTTGGAACTTGTCTATATATATATTTTAATGTCTTTTTATCAAACACAGAAAAAAATGCTGGTTTGGTGTTGCTGAATGCCCACCACTGCTAGTCGCCCAGCATGTTCTGTACATACGTATCCAACCTCTGACATTGGGTTGTGCCTGTACAGGAGTGCCCCTTGCTGCAAGATGTAGTAGTGGAGATGATTGGGAAAGAACAAAGGGTTCAGTGGCAGGACAGCAATCTGTCATGTAGAAAAAGCCTGCCTTCAAAAGCTAGTGGGGGGAACACAATGACACTCAGCCTTTACTTTTCAAACCAAGACTTTGAAGCACCTTGCAGAAGCCTGACTATACACTCTGTGACGGACCACCTGCCAAGAGATGTGTAGCTGACTGAACTCTCTCAGCCCCGCGTGAATGATTTTAGATGGTGATGTATCATATCGAGCTGTATTCTAAGATAATGCTCAACAAAGAAGATTTATAACTATAAAATACTTTTTTTTTTTTATAAATTATGCAGCACTTGAGGATGAAGGTTACACATTGTTAAGGAATATTTAACCCATTTTTATGTACAGTTATATTAATATGATACATAGAATGATATTGAGCATCAATAAAAGACAAGTTTCACATCCTGTAAGGGCATATTTATAAAGCTATGAATGTCATATTCACCAATCATTCACTGCCGGTGAAGCTTCTTGGTGCATGTTTTTAAAGTTATGGTAATTTACCTGAAAGTAAATGTTTTGGGCATGTCACATTCTCTGCTTTATATATATACCCCATAACACAGCAATGTATAATGAAGTATTAAAGTTCAAATGCAAAATATGAATTAATAATAGTATTTTCAGAACAGCTCTATGAGTCTATTTTGCACGTATTTTGACAATGCCCATCTATTTTGATCAAAATGCACACATGCTCTCTCCTAGCAACATGCATGCTTATTATTTGCACATGAACTGATTGGCGCCTTGTACTTCCTTTTCCTTTCACATTCCTGCCCTGCTGTACAGAGACTGCAAAAGTCTAATACAAGGCCAAATTCAGGTACTTACACTGCTTACATCTAGAAAATACATTTAATTAAGTATTATTAATTACAGAGGTACATTAATTTGGGCCTTTTATATATGTCTAGAGTTAAGCTTTAACGGTTAGTGGAAAAGTTGAGATTTGTGTATATGTTTTTATCTAAATCTTTTCTTTATTTCAAATAAAAAGAAAAAGGAGGATCTTCAAGACAGTTTCTGTATATCATCAACATAACATAAATCATAATAGACATATTACTTTAAAAAAAATGATGGTTACATTTGAAAACTTACATTCATTCTATTCATGATCACAGTAGACCACTTATTTCTCCAGGTACTGTAGTCATCTCCCCTTGGTCAAGCATTTACTGGCTCGGTCTAGTCAAATATTCATAGTACGTTCATAGATTTGTGTACAACTTGACCTGCCGATATGAATTACTAACAAATGACAAAAACAGGTTCCACAGGGGGAAGTTTCATCTTTTGTATTTTTTTCATCATATGCTCAATTTTATGAAAAAAAAGTGAAGAAAATATATATATCCATGTATGGATAGCATGGCGCCTGCAACTTTAGATTGTATATATCCTATAAAGGGATTTACAACAAATTAAAGTTGGACAGAAATATATTGGCACTGAAAGGTCAAGGGCAGCATTAGCTTTAATGCCATGTAAAGACCTAGGGAATGTATTAGAAGCAAAAGGTCTTCCATTATTTTGACTATAACAAAGGGCCCAGGTAGAGTATTACCAACCAACAATGTCTCCTTACGTTTTTAACTCCCCATGTCAGCAAGGTTCATGTCACAGTGCTTTATCTAAATTGCAAGATACCAGTGTTTTGGTGCCAAAAGTCTTTACATTTTAACACATTGGCTTTCCAGTCTACAAAAACTGTCTAAAGCTGGCCATACATTATACGGTTTCCTTATTTAATTTCCTTTAGATTTACCTTCAACTATGTAGTGCAACAGCCTTCCTGCTTGCATACAAATTGAAAGTGTGTAGGTTTGACTTCATATTATATGGTTTTTGTAATACATTGCAGAATGTATGACCAGCCTAAGAAGCTTTCCTGTGCTATGTTATCCTGAAACAATATTTTTAAATATTTTTTCATCATCAACCTTTTTGCTACATACATGTTTTCAAGTATCTGATACTTTGATGCTTCTTTAAATATATATTCTTAAGGGAATCTTCCATCTTTTACCAGTAGTCTCACCTTTTTTCAAATTGTTCTTACCATATTCAACTGTTAAAAAGAAATATGCAATTTACCCCAATGCCCTTTGCAGCTTTTTTTCTTATATAATATTTATAGCTGGATACTTTTTATAGCTAATGATAAGACATGTGTTCATCTTTATTTGTAGAAAAAAAATGTGTACAAATTTTTCAAGATATTTTTCAAACTTCAGAATTTGGAGAGGAAAGATTGAATTAGAAATTTTTACAATTTTTATGTAGAATATATGCTTAAAGACTGTTCATAATAAAAATAAGTAGCTACTAGGCTTCATAGGTTACCTGAAGGTTTAGATATGGGATTTAACAAAACACCAGCATGTCTCCATAACTAGCATGTCTGTTGATGACCCCATTTTTGTGGTTGGCCCAAAGCAAATGCCATTTGTACCCTTTTTTAACGGCCCCTGCATGACAGAGTCCTGATGCTAATCAGTAATTGCATCCTCTATGGCATGGGATTTTAGTAGAAGGTGCAAAATGTTTCAATACTGCCAATGCAAGCAGCAATCTTTCAGATTTACTATTACTAGCACCCCCTGCTGACTTCCACAGTCCAGAAGGTTGCCGCCAGCCGCACTCATCATCCTGAATTATCATGCGTGTCTGTTTTGGTATGGCAGCTCTGCACAGCAGTTAATGGCAAGAAGATTTATTGCTTTTTTTGACAATCTGTTATCCGCTAACTGAGCATGACACGTCTGGGATTATGAGTCTTCGACCTGACATCAAGCAGCAGAACAAAACCATTCCTTAATGAAGGGCTGGCAGTTGTGTGTTCTTCTCTGAAATGTCTCTGGACCAAAAATCTTCTTGATAACCAGGAGGTCTCAGTAACACCCCTAAAATATTACCGAAAAATAAATATGCCTTTACATAAATTAAATATGCTGCATAACAGTCATTAAAGAGGATCATTAGAGTGCAACCCACCTTGTCAACTGGCATAGAAATGTGAGTAAAAAAGGTAGTTTATTTTATCCTTATCGACCTGTTGGGAGCAACTGATGAGAATGAAATAAATATGAATTACTGGTGTGTCTGAAGCATTTCATGTGGTGAAAACAAACTAGGATTTTAGCTGACTGCTGAGAATAGACCAGATCAGCCACATATCCTTTGCAGATTCATTTATCTTCATTTAACACCTGCATGTTAGTTTAGCAATTATGAGCTGTACTATACATTTTACATCAATGCTTTATAATCAAAATCATTATTAAATGTAATATATTCGTAATAAATATAAATCCACACTTAGAACTGGTTCAATATTTCAGTGCAAAGAACAATAATGATGCACGGAGGAGTGAACCATAAAGACTGCACAAATCTAAATATAAAAATATATTCACCCAGGATAGGTAAAGCATGAAAATGTTGCAAACCATCAGTTTGAGCACTAGCGTTTGCGAGAAGAGTTCTCGTGAAGTAGAACTTTCCCAGGAATAGTCTGATTTGCGGCAAAATGATGCTAAATTGTCTCTCAGGTGGATATTATGTGGTATTAGCAAACTCAGTCAATGAAAATACCAGCTTTTATGTCTGGTGTTCAAGGCTGGTATTTTAAAGTGGCCCCAGTATAAGGAATCTTTGGTCTTCAAAAAAAGTGAGATAAGTCAGTATAATACAGCAAGAATTTCTCATTTTTTGCAGTTTCTGTGAAAAACAGCATTTACTGTTCCTAAATGACTTCATTAATATAATCCAATGATCATAGGTATTAGTGTTTGGCATATGCCTTGGATGACATCAGTGTTTAAAAAGGAAGTAAACCCTGATGGGTTTTACTTACACTTTGTTTCCCTGCAAAGATAAAGCATAATGGGCTACTATGCATCGCATAGTAGCCCATTATGTGTCACTTACCTGAAACCGAAGCATGCGATGTCCTCGCCTTCACAAAGCGTCCATCTTTCACCCTTTTCCTTCCTTATATTGCGGCTCCGGTGCTGTGATTGGCCGGAGCCGCCAGTCATGGCACGATCTCCTTTAGAAATGGCACGATCGCCGTTTCTAAAGGTTTCTAAAGTGTGCCTGTGCCGTAGACATCGGTGCATGCACCGTAGACATCGACGCCCGTCTCTTTTGCAAATATCTTCTAAACCATGGAGGTTTAGGAGACATTTTGAGCACCTACAGGTAAGTCTTAATGTAGGCTTACCTGTAGGTAAAAAGTGGTTGTATACAAGCACTTTAATAATTAGTGTTTTCTAATAAGCCTACAAGAACAGAGTGTGCCTATGCTCTGTCACATATGCAGAAGTGGTCTCCTGCTTATAATCAGGATTGATATGCTAAACAAATAGAATAAGTATAGTAGTAGTACTACATGAAGCTGCTACGGAGCTAAGGGGTGGTAGAGGGATCCCAGTTCGGAGACTGTTGTGGCAAAATTAACATAAACATTTGGTATGGCTGTGAAGATAATATGTATCCAGTACTGTAACATTAGGGCCTGGGGAGGCTGTAATTTAGGATGACCCTGGCACTCTGTAAAGTCTCCAGTCAAGAGGAACTACTCACAACTCTCCCTTATGTTCTCGGTGCAACAAGTAGTATTTGTTTAGTTTTTGTAAAGAATGAGTGTCATTAGGGATGAGCCGAACACCCCCCCCCCCGTTCAGTTCGCATCACAACCTTCGAACGGACCGATCGTTCGTGCGAACATTTAGAACCCCATTGACGTCTATGGGACTCAAACATTCGAATTAAAAAGTGCTAATTTTAAAGCCTAATATTCAAGTTATTGTCGTAAAACATCTTTGAGAACCTGGGTCTTGCCCCAGAGAACATGTATCAATGGAAAAAAAGTTTTAAAAATGGTTGTTTTTTAATGATGCTTAAAGTGAAAAAAAATAAAAATGAAAAATTCCTTTAAATATCGTACCTGCTGGGTGTCTATAGTATGCCTGTGAAGTGCCACGTGTCCCTGCACAAAATGAGATTACTATAAGAAAAAAGTAATTAAAAACTGCTTGTGGCTTTAATGTAATGTCTGGTCCCTGCAATATGGATGAAAATCATTGAGAAAAATAACACATACACAGACAGTACACACACCACGTAGCTTTAGGTGCACACTGCAGAGGACACAGGCAGTACACACCATGTAGCTTTAGATGCACACTGCAGAGGACACAGGCAGTACACCATGTGAGAATACTGCAGCTAGCACAATCACCTGCCTGCCAGTAAATTAGGAAGTGCAGATCTAGCTAAACTATACAGTGTATAAATATACATACAACACCTGGGATGCATATATATCCTCTACACACTGTAACTTAAACTGACTAGCCTGCCTGCCTGCCTGCTCTATCTACCTACTAAAAATTATACTCTCTCTCTCTCTCTCTCTCTGTGTCTTCTCTCTTTTAACCACCGCAACACACTACACAAGGCTGACCAGCAGGCAGCCTTTTATAGTGTGGGGCGTGTACTAAACCCCCTGAGCCATAATTGGCCAATTATGGCTCTTCGTTTTTTGCAAGCTGTGATTGGCCAAGCATGCGGGTCATAGTGCACACTTGGCCAATCATCAGCCAGCAATGCACTGTGATGGCGCAGTGAATTATGGGCCATGAAACGCAACTCAAATTTGGCGCGAATGGCCCAAAACGTTCGTAATTCGAGTCGAACATTAGTTTGACCTAATTGTCATAATAATATGACAGCCAGCTACTTTATCTAAGGATATACTGCATGGTAGATTTTAAATGAATACTATATTAACCACATCAATACTGGGAACTTTCACCCCCTTTCTTCCCAGGCCAATTTTCAGCTTTCAGCGTTATCGCACTTTCAATGACAATTGTGCAGTCATGCTATGCCATGGGTCTTCAGACTATGGCCCTCCAGTTGTTCAGGAACTACAATTCCCATCATACCTAGTCATGTCTGTGAATGTCAGAGTTTTACAATGCCTAATGGGATGTGTAGTTCCGCAATAGCTGGAGGGCCGTAGTTTAAGGATCCCTGTGCTACCCATTTTTTATCATTTTGTTTGCACAAAATGGTGGTATTTATTCATTACTTTTTTATTCTATTTGTTGCGATATACGTAAGTGAAAAAAGAGTGGAAATTTGGAAAAAAATACAATATTTCTTCTTTCTATTTTAAAAGAAATCCAATAAAATTCAATTTTGGCATAAATTTAAGCCAAAATGTATTCTGCTACATGTCTTTGGTAAAAAAAAATCCAGTTAAGTGTATAATTGTTTTGTGTGATCACAGACAAATGTATGCAGATGATCATCTACAGATGTGCGTAGGTCAGGGGTGGCCAACCAGTGGCCCGGGGGCCACATGTGGCCCGCGGAGCCCTCTGATGTGGCCCGCAAACTCCCGCTCTGGAATAGCGAGTTGGCAAGCCCAGATCGCTGGTTGCCGATTTGCCATACCACAGCATCAGTGTGTGAATGAAGCTGGTGGTAGAGGAAGAAAGCGGCTGCGGACCAGAGCCCCATAAGCTGATGTTTCCCCTACAGCGCCGGCTTTGCCACAGAAGGAGTCTATGGCAAAGTTCAGCTACCCCGCAGGATAGACACAGGTGCACTACGCTGCACCCGCAGTGTGGGCAAACCGCAGCACATCAGTTGAAAGCAGTCTTAGGCCCTTTTCACATGATCAGCCCGACCAAATGGGACCCTCAATTCACCTCTACAGAGCGAGAGATGTCCATATACGCTCACCTACCTTCAATCCAAAAAACAGAAGGGAAGTTGTCCCCTTCCATCTGGGCAGATCGAAGGGCCCATAGAGTATCCGTGACCTGTCATCCGCACGCCCTCACTCATTGTGGCCCATGACTGGGTACCAAGTTGCCTAAGTGGCCCTCGTTATTCAAAAGGTTGGGGACCCCTGGTGTAGGTGATCACGGACATATGTGTGCAGATGATCATTGGGACATATGATTTTACTGTTACATATGTGAGGGACAGGTGTTTTTACTGTGTGGGGCCATGTGTACTGTAAGTCTGTACAGAAAAACACCTCTATTAGTTAAGTTTGTTTGATTTTTATTTATTGATTTTTTTTAAATTGTTAAATACTGTGCGTGTGTTTTTTGTTTTTATTTACTTTTTGACACTTTTTTGGGTGAATGAGAAGGGGTACAATGTAGCCTATACTCATTCACAGAAGAGGGGAGATCCAGATTCCGATAAGTCACCCCACGCACCTCCACAACCACCGGACCAGGGTTGTGGGGAAGAGGCTCTTATCCTCATTAACATTGGGACAAGGTGCTTTGGGGGGCCAGAACCCCATGTTGAGGGCAGATGGCCTGGTATGACTTGCTACCCCCCTTTTCTTGCCTGCCAGGCTGCATGCTCGGTAAAGGGTCTGGTATGGATTTTGAGGGGGACGCCACGTCATTTTAAAAAACATTTTCTGGTGTGGGGGTTTCCCTCAAAATCCATACCAGACCTAAAAAAGTGTAGGGTCCCCCTCAAATCCATACCAGAATGGTATGAATTTGAGGGGGGCCCCACCCTTTTTTTGGCATGGTGTTCATAAAATCCATACCAGACCCGATAGAGCCTGGTATGGATTGAAGGGGACTCCCATGCTGTTTTTTTCTCCATTTTTCTTTTGCTGGTTGTTTTTACATTCAGCTGGCCGGTTTTCTGGCCAGCTCCTTAAACACCTGTTATTCAATAGTTGCTAAGGATGCCAGCAGCCCCCTGATCTTCAACAAAAAACGCTACCACTCATAAACACTGTTGAAAATTCTCCTAAACTCTGGCAAAAAATGCTAAATATTAGCGTTATTTATCCAGAGTTTTCTGAGTGTTTTTTGAGCGTCTAGTGTGCATGGAGCCTTAAAGTATTAGAAACTATTTTCGAATAGGTCCTTTTTGTTGTTTTTGTTGACTAACAAAGTTTAGTGCTGGGGAGTTCTGTGGTGTGTTTGCTGTGAATTTTTCCTTCTACTACCCTTGCTTGTTAAAAATGAATGTGAGCTGTTTGGCCCTTTTTCTTTTTTTGTATTTTTAACAACAATATACCATAAAATAGATTAACATATGTACATATATGTATACCACATATGCTAAAAATATTGCCTATTTTTAATTTCATATGAAATTCATGGAAGGGATGGTGATATGGATAGGTGACAATATTAAACAGGCACCAACATCCCTGGGATTGTGGTATGGACAGAGAGGTTTTGGTGGGATTTTTAGGGGGCCATCAAGCAATGAATACAAGTGATAAAGTATATAAAATAACAGTAAGTTTCATTTAACAGTCAATAAAATTCATATATTCTATTTGTAGCCAGTACATGACAAGCTCCAAGCTAGAGCCCCTATTTGTTCTCAATGGTTAAGTGACTCAAAGGGAGGCTTTTGCTTTTCTTATTCTGATGTGCACAGGCTCCTAACAAACATGCAAGCAGTGCTGGGCTTTCAAATAAAGCTAAGCTAAGCAAACTGATTGCCATGTTTATGTTAAATAAATAGGTTATAGGAATCATTTAAAACATGATATCAAACAGTTTACAAACTTGTAAACTTAAAAAAATATACTATCCAAAACCATTAAACATTCACTTTCTGTAGATTAACATTTATGCCTACATAGATATTAGTGCAATCTATTTTTGCAATAAAAAGATATGTGAAATGCTGCTGTCATGACATAAACCTGAATTAGAATGTCTTCTTTTCACTAACAGATCATTAAGCATCTTGGATGAGTCTGTTTTCACACCACTCAAGCCTACACAGGGGAATAATGTGTAGACTCCTTATTGCCAGAACCATTTTTCACCCAATTTGCTTTCAAATGACGACTAACCTCAGGTCTTCCCACTGAGAGGGGTTTAAGCAATGATTAATGAGAAGTGTTTTACTTCCCCCCACCAGAGGAAAGTCTCATCTGCAGTAAACACAGGTAAGGCACGTTAGAACACAGCTTGTGTGACTGTCCTTTTCCACTCCTGTTTAGAGGATTGTTGCTATTTGGGAAGATCTGTTATTGTGTGAAACAGTAGATATTATATTCATACCTTAATGCATATAATCATGTGTTATGTCTAGTGAGATTAAATTACATATATTTTCTGTGCTATATTTCTTATCTTTATCCTCCCCCCCAAAAAATTATAATAATAATAATATAAATTATTATAAATTATTAAATCAATAGTAATAATTTAAGGTTCTATTTTAATTACTTTGAAAATAGTGGAAAAAAGTGGAAAAAGTTGAATGGAAACTATAATGGTTTGGGATCACTTATATTTCAGTTTAAATGGTGTGTCCAACCAAAACTTTTGTTTATTTAGTTCAGAGAGGCCCAGAGTAAAACCACAAATAGATGGAGAGCCAGCAAGACAGGGGTTAAAATGGCTTGGGATAGGAGGGGTAAGAAAAGTATGGGCGGTTGCTGTGTATGCATTGAGGTGGGTCAGATTGGGCATGGTCAGAGTTGGGTGGAGCTGTTGGGGGAAGTGGATGGTTAACCGGAAGGGAGGGTGGGTCTTCAGACGGTGGCCAGAACAACTTTACAACTTCTGCTCTTTCTAGGACCGGAGGCTGCTTGCTATGGGGGATTTGGAGACCCTGTTGTCCCAGCTGTGGGCTGCTGCAGATGTGCATGGCATGGACTGGCTGCAATCCCAGGTTAGAGGGCTGCTTTTGGGAGTTGGGCAGGGGGGACCTGTTCCTGCACCCCCTGCTCTGCCACGTGCTTGGAGGTCCAGGCCTTTGGAGCGCCTCAGCCCTAAAGTGACTCCCAGGGTCCAGCGTCACCTTAGGAGCCCCTCTGAGAGCACATTGAGGAACCCTCGGGCCCCCTCACCAAAACGGTGGTCTTCACAGGTGGCGGTGCAACGAGGAATCCTCTTTCACGGCGAAGCCCGTGGGATGGGGCTACTATTACATAGTTACAAAGTTGAGGTTAAAAAAAAGACTATTAAGTCCAACCTGTGTGTGTTCTTTATGTTTATATTACATTGTATATCCCTATATGTTGTGGTCGTTAAGGTGCCTATCTAATAGTTTTTTTAAATTATCGATGCTCCCCGCTGAAACCACTGCTTGTGGAAGTGAATTAAATTTCCTTCCCACTCTAACAGTAAAGAACCCTCTATGCAGTTGAAGGTTAAACCGATGCTCTTCTAATTTTAGTGAATGGCCACGTGACTTTTTAAGTTCCCTTGCACGGAAGAGTTTTATCCTTATTTTGGGGTCACCAGTATGGTATTTGTACATTGAAAATATATCCTCTCTCAATCGTCTCTTTTCCAGAAAGAATAAGTTCAGTGCTTTCAGTCTTTCCCCATAGCTGAGATCCTCCAGTCCCTTTATTAGCTTTGTTGCCCTTCTCTGAACCCTCTCCAGCTCCAGCACATCCCTTCTGAGGACTGGTGCCTACAGCTGGATGGCATACTTCAGGTGCAGCCGGACCAGAGTCTTGTAAAAAGGGATAATTATCATTTTATTTCTGGAGCGAATCCCCTTTTTAATGCATGCCAATATTCTGTTGGCTTTACTTGCAGCAGCCTGTCATCTACTAAGACCCCAGGTCCTTTTTCAGTTGCGGCCACAGCCCGTCCCCCAGCGGAGAATCCAGAGTGATTTGCAGCACCCGTGGGTGGCATCCGGGCGATACAACAAGTGAGTGTGAGAGCAGCGGGAACCGGCCTGTCACCTGGAGCAGCCAGTGTCCCTGTGCCTACCTTACAGGAGGAGCAGTGGGGGTCCTGGAGAAGTGTTCTGGCTGAGGGGAGGCAGAGTGGCTCGCCGGGAGGAGCAGAGAGCACAGCTTCACCCTGCTCTGACAGGGGAAGTGCCCTGCATGTTAGTGGCAGTGAGCGGCCTGGGTCCTCATCGAAGCTCAGGGAACAGCAGGCCAGGGCAGAGCAATGGAGTCCATTGGGACTGCAATGGAGTCCGTTGGGACTGCTGGTGGACGTGAACATCCGCGGCAGCCTGGTAAGCGACCTTTGGGTCTGTCCTCTTTGTCTGTTGGCAGTGTACATGTGGCAGGGGGATCTGGTTCTGGGGGGTTTCACCTGGTAGGGGTGTTGCGGTGGCAGGAGGTGGCGTTAGTTTGGGTGTCGGGTCTGCATTGGGGGAGCAGGATTTGGTTCTGCTGTTGTCGGGACTGCAGGACGTTTTGGGGCGCCTGGAATCTTCCTCTGGTGTGGGGTTGCCCAGTTCCGGTAATGGGCCATAACCGGCTCCACCACATGTGGATCGGACGATGGCACCCTCCTCTGGGCCAATCCCTAGTCGGGAGCCTGCGGCGGGGGCGGTGGTGCAGTGGACAGCAGGCAAGGTAAGTCGATTGATAAGGAAGGGGACCGGATCCGTTTGGTGGATTTGCCGCAGTGGGAGGTATATGTTTGTTTTGAGGGGCTGCTAGGGGCACATCTCAAGATGTAAGTGAGAGAAAAATTTGGAGGGGTGGGTAAGTGGAGATTTTTTCCCTGCTTCCCTTGGAAAAGTTTAATCTGGATTGAGTTGGATGACAGCAAGAAATAGAAGGAGGAAAAGCGGCGGTATAGGCTGATTCCTTGGTTGTTCACCAATTGGCTGCAGGCTTTTGTAATTTTAGCCAGTGTGATCGGTGAAAATACACCGAAGCACTGTTCCACGTTATTTTGTTACTTGGTCGCAATAGAGGAAGCTTATCGAGTCTACGAGGGACTGGCATGGCTGCGATATGATGAACAGTTCTGACAGCACAAGGCGGTACGGCCGTCCTTGCGATGGGATCACAAAGACATTAGTCTTTGGATGCGGCTCATGACCTCGGTGTGGGCTGGTACTTCGTTTTTTTCAGTCGGGGACCGGCATATTCTCTTCCTCTGGACAGTCGGCCAACAAGAAAAAGGGGTATTGTTGGTAACTCAATGAGGAAACATGCAAGTTCCGAACTACGTGCCGATTTAAGCATGAGTGCTCAGGCTGCGGGGGCTTCCACTTGTTTACTAGATGCGGACACAAAGGAAAAGGACTCCGTGAACTATAGCAAAGATGCATCCGTTTCTAAGTAGGTATCCTAACCGGGGAGCGGCGGACCTGCTAGTTATGGCATTTACCTGTGGATAATTTGCAGTTGGCGATGGCTCACCCGGAGGTGGTGTTGGAGAAGTTGGCAAAGGAAGTTGCGCTGGGCCGCATGGTTGGTCCGTTTGGAGCTTTGCCCCTTGAAAATTTGGTGGTTTCTCCTTTGGGGGTCGCCCCCAAAAAGTAACCCAACAAGTTTTGATTCATTTATCATTTATCGTATACCAGATGGGTATCAGTGAATGAATACATTGATCCTGGCTTGTGTTCCATTTCTTTTTATTGCATGCGGATGGTTCGGCTTTGTCGCTTTACCAGTTTACGGGAGTTTTCATGAAGTGCTTGGTGTGCATTGGGTTTTTGTCCATCTGACTTTGCGTCACATTCTTTTTGCATTACGGCTGCCATGGAGGCGGGCGCTGGGGGTTAAATGAAGGGGTATTGCGGTGTATTTGCAGATGGGAATCTCTGAGTTATCACCTCTATGTTCATCCTCATTTGTTGTAAATTGCTGGGTTGGTTCGTGTGGGGTTTGTGGTTGCTGTGGGTTGTTCCTGTTTGTCTTTTCTTGTACTTCAGTGGGGAGGGGGTGGCTGTAAGGTTATTGCTTTTATGTGTGTGGTGTTTTGTTGTTCTTTCTTTACAGGTGGGAGTGCATGCTTGATTTGGATCTTGGGCCACTCTTACATCCACTCCACTAGGGTGCGAGGAGAGCTGATGTCTGACCTAACGGGCATCATTTGGCCATTCCTAGGGAGGAGGCTGTAGTTCGCTGGATCGGGGTGCACAGCCTCTTGTGGAGTAGAGTAGTTCCTGAAGTTTAGTGTCATGCTTGGCTTGATAGGGCCCCTGACAATCTTGTAATTCATGCTGGGGGTAACGATTTGGGGCTACAGTGTTTGTGGGAGCTCATTCAAGAAGTATTATTTTCTCCGGCTTTTGCACAGCTACCCGGACTGTTTGATCGTATGGTCCGATCTGGTGGCTCGTACCCAATGGTGGTGGGCTAGGTCAGTAGATGGTTTGAACAAGGCTCAGGCGAAGGCAAATATGTAGGTGACACGATTTGTGCTGTGCAATGGTGGTGAGGCATCATTATTTGGAATTAGAGAAGTGCGCGTAAGCTGTATGTCCGGTCTAAAGTTACCCCTCATAAAAGCAGCTTTAACTTTGCACCAGACGTGTGCAGGTCAGCTAAAGCAACACCGTTAGGGACGAGCTGAGCAGCCACACTTGCAGGACAACAATCTGTATGCCAACATGCCAGGGGCATCCATGGTCATAGCTATACTACTGGCTTTAGATGCACGTAGAAGGAGGAGGGCACGGAGGAGGGTACGGGAGAGGATCTACCGACCGAGCATAAACGTCTTTGGCATGGTGGATTCTGAGGTGTATCGCATTTTCAGATTCACCCCATCAACGTACAGGTGATAGCCGATGCCCATTGCCTCATGTGGCATGTCCGTGCCAAACACCCAGGGTCCAGCCATGACAGCTACATATACCGTCAAAGCCCCATCCCAACAGAATTTGAACAGAACATGTATGAAGACAGCTGGTTGGTTGGTGAGTGACATGGGAGTCAGGCATGACTGTCCCCCCCCCCCATGATGCAGACATCACGAGGGGCACATGCACGACTAACATCCTCCTGTCTTTTCCCTTCCAGGTGACTCTGCATATGCACTAGGACCCCATCTCATGACTCCATTCCGGAATCACCAAACCCCAGGAGAGGAAAACTACAATGCTGCACACATACGTACCAGTGGAGTGGTGGAACGCACCTTTGGCCTCCTGAAGTCCTGTTTCCGATGCCTGGATAAGTTTGGGGGTACCCTGTTGTATTCCCCAAACTTTGTGTGCCAGATTATCAGTGCATGTTGCATGCTGCACAACTTTGCCATGAGAAGGGGCCTGGAGATTGACATACGTGATGACCTGACCCCCCAACCAGACATTCCCCCCCTGACTGAGGATACCCTGTCTTCTGAGGGAGCAGCAGTCAGGAGATGCCTTGCAGTAGGCATCTTTGCAGGTTAAACCCACACATTAATCATGGCACAAGGAGAATGCACGCATGCACACCACTGTGGTCCCTAGCACACACACCCCACATCCTTATCAAATTGGATTAGCCCAAGTCCACCATGCAGGACTTGGGAGCAGCAACGCCACGCCAAGGCTCCAATTATGTCACTGTACATTCATACACCATTCACACGGACCTGGGGATCACTTCCCCATGGTCCTGGGGATCCCTTCTCCACCACAACCGAGGGTGACACCCCTTTTCCGGCAGGAATGTCACCCCCACATTCAAACATCATTCACACTGTAGCCTGCCTGGGCTACACAAAAATAAAACAAATCATAATTTGAGAAAAATAACAAACAAACATAAAACACTCATCACCTGAGTAAAAAAAAACAAAAAAAACCTAAATCCCTTGGTCTATGCCCACCTGGCGGCCTGCCCTCCATCGCCAGGGCGATGCGGGTGAGGCCCACATTGAGGGCTTCCGTGTTGGCCTGGACAGCCTCGGTCAGGGCACGCACCTCCTGACCCACGCCTGCTGTGGTGGTCTGCATGTCATTGAAGAAGGTTATCAGAGCCAGGAATTTGCAACCCATGTCCTGCACAGACTCCTTTATGGAGGCCATGCTGTCTTCCATGCGCTCCAAAGTCTGGGTAACCTGACCCCCTTGTCTTCCAGGTCGCCTTCCTGCCTCCTGATGAGGCTTGGGGCCTACGAGAAGGGGAGACCCTTGGGGGGGAAGCCCTGTTGGGGGAGGAGTGGGAGGGATTACCCCTGATGGAGGCCTGACTGGTGCCAGCACCAGGGCTAGACTCCTCCAAATGGAGCCTCACTTCATTGGCACTGGTGACCTCCTCTTCCTCAACCTCCTCATGAGGAGAGCTGTGGCCACTCCCCTCCTCAGAGGACTCCTGGCTTGCCTGGGGGTCTGCATCAGACTCATGTCCGGGGGATGGTGCGGACTGGCCAGATGGCCCAGCACCCTCCTGCACATCTGTGGATGACACAAAACATTCACAGGTTGGAGGATCCACACACTTGTCACATGTTCCCTTCCCCCCCATACATGCTACACACCAGATAGAAAATAAAAAAAACACTTACCTGTCCTCAAGACCTCCTCAATGGAGTCAAATCCAGGCACTCCCTCCACTTGATGCCTGTGGAGGCACTGGGCAACCACACGCTCCTCAGCAGTGAGCCTGATAGCAGTTACTGGTCCCCCTCCAGTGCCCCTGGCATGAGCGGTAATCTTAGCCAGCTTACCTCTAACCACGCGGCGGAGATCATTAATCTTTTTCAAGATCTCATTGGGGGTCCTGGTTTCACTCCCCAATGCATTAATATCATCTGCAATAATTTGCAGGATCTCCCTCCTCCTGGCCGGGGTGGTGTTCACACTCTCAGGCCCATGGAGAAAACGATCATACTGGGTCATGGCCCTGACAATGATGTCCTTCTCCCGCAGGAAGTAGTTCAGCTTCCTCTTCCTCGCTGACATCACTCCAAAAAACACACCGACACAAACCTACAAACACCAACAAACAACGGAACAAAAGCACCTTGCTTCAGGGGGGGAAACAAATGGATGTACTTTTGCAATGGACGGGCGCATGTTTGGGCGTATTTATGCCCTGGGCATATCTCACTAATTGGCCTAGTTCCTATCTCACTGATTACGCCGGGCCTAGTTCTGAGCATGCGCAGAGAGGCGCTGAACATAATCAGCGTCATTGCGCATGCGCCGTCCGTTCGGCCCTTCATTTGCATTGGGCCACGGCTCATTTCAATGGAACAGGCCCACTTCCTTCCCACTTTCAATTACACCGGCTTATGCCTTGGAATTTACGTTGCGCCGGTGCAAAGTTGGGCGCAAATACTATGAGGATACGGTACTTGCCTCTCTAAGTTGAGCCGGCGTAACGTAAATGAGATGCGCTACGCCGGTCTATATATGCGCCGATGTACGTGGATCTGCCCCTGTGTGTTCAGGTCACTTTAATGTTATTGATCAATTAAATTATTTGTTATTTATATTTTTGTTAATAATAGGCTGCTATGGCCAATTTAACTTCAAACTGTTGTGGTGTGGAAACTATATTGGTAGGTTGTTTTTTTTGGCATAGCAGTTAAGCGCAAGCCATCTTTTATAACATAGTCCATTTTATTGCTACCTGGCACTCCAATAGACAGATTTCCGATTCTTTATTGTTTGGCTAACAATGTTTCACCAGACAGATAGAAAGGGCAAATCTCCAACAGCAACACAAACAGAAGTAAAATTGAGTTTTTTGCAGTTTTTTTTTTAAGTTTAGAAGAACTGCTGTTTTTTTAAAAGTTTTGTAACATTTGTGTCTACAGTATGTTGCAGATTTTCCCTTGCTTTCTATCTGGTGTGCCAGACAGTAAATCCTGTCATAGACAGTTCAAATCCCGATCTGTTCAGCTGGGACCGTCCAAGAATCGAACCATGCATGGGCCGGCTGATTGTAACCAGGTTGATCGAATCCAGCCTGTCAGATTTTCGTGCGATTACTGCCAGCAGCTATAGCCACTAGTAACAGTCACTGGCCCAGATTCAGGTAGATTGGAGCAATATTTGCGTGGGCAAAGAGCAAAGATTTTTCTCTGCGCCCACGCAAATATTTTGATTTGCCCAGCGATTCACGGAGCAGTAGCTCCGTAAATTGCGCGGGCGATATGCTAAACAGCCGGGCGTAAGGCTGCCTAATGTAAATGATCCCGCCGGGGGCGGGAATCATTTAAATTAGGCGCGCTCCCGCGCCGAGCGAACAGCGCATGCTCCGTCGGGAAACTTTCCCGACGTGCATTGCGGCAAATGACGTCGCAAGGACGTCATTTGCTTCTAAGTGAACGTGAATGGCGTCCAGCGCCATTCACGAATCACTTACGTAAACGACGTGAAATTTAAATTTCACGAGCGGGAAGCGCAGCTATACTTTAGCATAGGTTGCCCCTGCTATAGCAACCTTGCGCTAAAGTCGCCGTACGGAAACTCCGTACCTTGCGTGCGCAGGGCCCGCGCAACTTTTGTGAATCGGTGGTAGTATGCAATTTGCATACTATACGCCGATCACAATGGCCGCGCCCCCTAGCGGCCAACGCAAGAATGCAGCCTGGGATGTGAAGGCATAAGGAGGCTTATGTCTGTCATATCCTAGGCTGCAGTCGGTGTAACGAGGTTCCTGAATCAGGAGCACTCGTTACACCGGAGCAAGTAAGCACTTGCGCCGCGCAACCTATGGTTGCGCGGGCGCAAGTGCTTCTTGAATCTGGGCCACTGTGTTCTCCCAGTAGGAAAGAAAATCGCTCAATCTATGCCCGGCTTTAGTGTTGGAGAATGTCTAAAACTGACTCCCACATAGCAGTAAAAATCTAACAGGAGTTGTACTTATTTCCCGCTCTATTCAAAAACAGAAAAAAAAATGGGTTGGACTTATGCTATAAATGCTAATTTTTGGTTTGTAAAGTAAAGGTGTTTTACCTTTTAAGCAAAATCTTTATTTTACCAAAAAATCTTTTTTTTTACATGTCAATTTTTAATTACAGTGTACCCATGATGGTGGCACTGAGCAATATGGGTTTTCATAAGAAAGTGTACTACTGTTTGCTTGCAGACTCTCTCTTTCTAAATGGAATTCTGTACTATGCCAAGTGGACACAGCAGGCAGGAGGGAGGAAGTGGTAATGAGTAATTCTGCTGAATGTGTGTGTAAGTTTAAACTGGTAATCAAGTAAAAGTAGCTTGAAACTGAACTTTCTGACTAAAAATTAATTCATATTCATATGCAATAATGCCTTAGTCTGACCCTGAGCATCCAGTTGTGTACATTTGTACCCATTGAAACTGATCTGGAGACACCCCTAGAGAGTGACCCTCCCTTTCCCCCCCTCCCACTTCCTCCCTCATGATCAACCCCCCCTTTTTTCTTCCCTCTAATACAATACTCTACTACATGAAAAATGTCAAGTGATACTCCTGGAGAAAGTCAATCGATCAAGCCAAATATAGACATTGGAATACCCAAAACCTTCCTATGGGGTTCAACCAAGACTTGCTGCTTTCACCTTTTGACCTAAACACAGACCCTCTTACCACCTCCCTTTACTACACCCACCTCTCCCCCGCTTTTTTCTAAATGATTTACTTTCTTTTCTTTCCCCTTTCTCTACCTTTCTTAATATTTCCAGACCGCCTTGTTAACTTTGTTGTTATGACCAGCTCATGTTCTCTGTTTTCATAATTCGGAATACTACACACCTGAACATTGTATATACTCAAAATGTTACCATGTTTTTAATAATTGTGATGTTCTGGTTTCCTAGCCAGAAGTTGTTTATCACATCTATTGTAACTCTAATAAACTCAAAAAATCTATAAAAAAGATTGAAAAAAAACCCCACATATACGGTACATCTCTGCAATACATGCACATTTCCTCATGTGTATCCCTTGTGAAAGCCTTTCAAGTACAGAAAAATACCAGTTGATCTGCCAAAAATGTATTCAGCTCTTCATTTCCTAATGTAGACTGATAAGACAGAACATTTTTGTGGACAGAGTGGTGTCCGCCCTCCCCATTGCCTTTTGCTTAACTACTCAACCACTGTCTTCTTAACCACAGCATAAGGACTTTTTGACTTTTAGGGCTGGTTCACATCATAGAAGCGCTGTCTGGATGCGTTTTAGATGCTTTTCTGCATGCGTGTTTTTGGTGTGTTTTTAATGCATTCCTGTGCATTTTTTTCTTCACCTTAACCACTTAAGACCCGAACCATTATGCAGGTAAAGGACCTGGCCAGTTTATTCGATTCGGCACTGCGTCGCTTTAACTGACAATTGCACGGACATACGACGTGGCTCCCAAACAAAATTGGCGTCCTTTTTCCCCACAAATAGAGCTTTCTTTTGGTGGTATTTGACCACCTCTGTGGTTTTTATTTTTTGCGCTATAAACAAAAATAGAGCGACAATTTTGAAGAAAAATCTATATTTTTTACTTTTTTGCTATAATAAATATCCCCAAAAAATATATAAAAAAAGTTTTTTTTCCTCAGTTTAGGCCGATACATATTCTTCTACTTATTTTTGGTAAAAAATCGCAATAATTGATTGATTGGTTTGCGCAAAAGTTATAGCGTTTACAAAATAGGGGTTAGTTTTATGGCATTTTTATTAATATATATTTTTTTACTAGTAATGGCGGCGTTTAGCGATTTTTTCATGACTGCGACATTATGGGGGACACATCGGACACTTTTGACACATTTTTGGGACCATTGTCATTTTCACAGCGAAAAGTGCTATAAAAATGCACTGTGAAAATGACAATGGCAGTGAAGGGGTTAACCACTAGGGGGCGCTAAGGGGTTAAGTGTGCCCTAAGGGAGTGATTCTTACTGTAGGGGGCGTGGCTGGACGTGTGATGTCACTGCCACAGAGAAGAACGGGGAAGGTGTGTTTACACTCACCTCTCCCCGTTCTTTAGCTCCTGTGACCAATCGCGGGACACCGGCGGCGATCGGGTCCGCGGGTTCCTCAGACCTGGTTACGGAGCTTCGGCCTGGATTGCGAGCGCGACACTGGCGGCAGGCGCACGACCCACAGCTGGACACTTAAAGGGCAACGTACCTGTACGTGCCTGTGCCCAGCCGTGCCATTCTGCCAACGTATATCGGCGTTAGGCGGTCCTTAATTGGTTAAATAAGATGTGTGTTCCAGTGTAAGAAAAGTAAAGGGGGAGAGACCCGAGGAGTTCTGTGGGAAAAGGGTGAGGCAAACAGTGGTCTCCTCCTAGATACACAAAAATGCTTATACAAAAATGCTAGATATACATGTAGCGCCTGGTTCCTTTAGGTACCGGTGCTATTTAAATTTAGAGGGAGATCAGAGTATGGCTAAACTCTGATCCAATTTGTTATGTGAAAAACAGGGTCTCTGTCTCAGCTTGGCTGTGCTGTGGGCTCATTCTGGTACTGCTTAGGCCCCGTACACACGACCGAACATGTCTGCTGAAACTGGTCCGCGGACCAGTTTCAGCAGACATGTTCGGTCGTGTGTACGGCCGATCGGACAGGATTCCAGCGTATATTTGCCTGCCAGACCGTTTTTCGAGCGGACAAATGTTTCTAAACTTGCTTAGAAACATGCCCGCTGGAATCCTGTCGGACATGTTCGGTCGTCTGTACAGACTTACCGTACATGTCCGAGCGGCCGCCATCCCTTGCATGCGTCGAATGACTTTGACGCATGCGTGGAAGCATTGACCTTTCAGCTTCGCGCACGTCGCCGCGTCATCGTCGCGGCGACGGCGCAAACACGTCACCGCGCTGTCTGTCCGCGCGGATTGACTCTCATTTCTGTATGATGGTGTGTACAGCCATCATACAGAAATCTCCGGGCGGGCATGTCCGCTGAAAACGGTACGGCGGACCGTTTTCAGCGGACATGTTTGCCCGTTTGTACAAGGCCTTAGAGTACAGTTTTGAAGACAGCAGTATGTGAGCTTTGAAGACTCAAGCATGTTTAAAAATATAATCCACAACAACAACAACAGGTAACATACAGATTAGAAAAATGTTGTTTGCAGGCTTGCCTTGATCTAAAATTTCCAAACTTTTTTATTATCTTCTAAATTGTTTATAAGAGTAATTTGAGGTTTTATAATCACTGATGAAGTGAAGTTGAGTAAGATCTTTGTGGCTAGGTTTAGCCAACGCCTTTACAAGATTAAAGAAGTTGTTAAGTTTTTCAGTATCCACAAGCATTCACCCAACTTGAAATAACATTTTATAAATAAAGCTATAAGTAGTTTACAAAAAAGTAGCTGGCAAAATAAAAAGATATTGCTAATTTTAAAAGAGCATACAGCACAGTTTTAAAAATGTAACTTTTGAATGACTTTATATGTAAAAGAAACAAAAGACTCTGTCTAAAGGCATGGGCGTTTTGAAATTTATACAGAAAACATTTCCAAAAATGTAAATGGATTGGTATTAGGCCAGTGAAAGACCACAGCAGTTACCTAAACCTTTTCTATTGCCAACAACATGTTTACCATGATTTAGTTGTCTATTATACGCATGAGTGACTTGTCTACTTAATTTCATCAAAAATGAACCCTAGTAAGTGGCACAGATGCTAGTATGACAGTAATCAAATTAGTTTTTGGACAGGTTTATGGCCACTAGCTGTCAACTAAGCTCTCTTTGGCTATCACATTCCTAATACCATTTTGATTGTGATTAATGTCTCCATTAATACATTGTTTGTTTGTTTTGTGACAGACACTGTGTTCTTGGCTTTTTTGTCTTTCAGATGTGTATAGCACTTGTGCTGTAGTCATAAGAACAGAAGTCATAAAAAATATATCCATTACTTTTTTGTTGTTCATATACAAATAACAAAAACATTGGCATGGCATGGCCCACCCAGGAAATAATGTAGAAAGGGATTTTCGCTACATTGTCAAACAGTTTGGACGTCTCTGAACCAAAGCAGTCCATTATGGTTGCTGAATTGGTGGCATAGGCCAAAGGCTGTTTTAAGCCATGGAAAGTATAGAACAATTATTGAGCAGTGCCGTAAGAGGGTTACCTTGACATGGCATAGGCATTTTATTCTTTATAAAATTCCATTTGTTTTTGCAAAATGGTAAATAACAGCCGGTGGGAAAGAGCAGAGAAGGACAGAGAGGTGTTGGAATGAGGAGATCTAAGTGACCTACGGTTTCTAAGGAGATGATATTGACACTTATGCCGCGTACACACAACCGTTTTTATTGTCATGGGAAAAACAAAGTTTTTCTCGACGTGATTCTTGTCAAGCCTGCCTTGCATACACACGATCGTGAAAAAAAAATGCTTGAGCAAAGCGCGGTGACATACAACACGAACGACGGCACTATAAAGGGGAAGTTTCATTCAGATGGCGCCACCCGTTAGTAAAAGTTTGGTGAGAGACAATTTGCGCTTTTCAGTCTCCATGCTTTTCAGTCTCCATGCTTTTCAGTCTATTACAGCGTGACGAATGTGCTATCTCCATTACAAACGCTAGTTTTACCAGAACGAGTGCTCCCGTCTCATAACTTGCTTCTGAGCATGAGCGTTTTTTCCCGTCGTTAAAGCCTACACACGACCGTTTTTCACGATTTTAATGCCAATTTTTCACGTCAAGAAAAATGCTCGGGAGCCTACACATGGTCGTTTTTAATGACCAATTTAAAAAATTTAATTTTTCTCGTCGTGTGTACACGGCTTTAGAAATGTAGGAATAAGGGAACACACAAGGAACTAGAAAATATCATGGCATGAAACCACTAAATAACAAATACCAGTAGACACCAGAAACCATACGGGTTTAACAAACAGTAACGACCAGAGAGAATACGAGTACAAAAATGCTACATGCTTATAAATATGGAAGAGAAAATAGAATCCAGTGTATAACATTATTACTTCTTACAGGTCAATAACTAATTCCTTATTAAACCCAGTTGCTCAGGATACTAGCCAGACAACTAGCATCTATAGAAGAGAAGTGGAAATGGCAGCCCCCATATGTCTCTTGGGAAATATTTGCTTTAATGTATTGAGACTAATACAGCTACAATCACCTCAAGCTTTAATGTATTGGATATTTTAGTCTTGTTCATTTTTAGTAATAAAATTGTGTTGCTGGTAAACGCTATAACCCTATATATATAATCATACATTTGCATTTTAAACTATCTATAGACATTAGGTCAGAAATGCAGGTATAATCAAACCACTTTTTCTTTACAAATATTTACAAAAACTTGTCTTCTTGGATCATACATTTATGTAGCCAGGTGCTGGGCTAAAGCAATATGGAGAAGTCCTTCATTGTTCTCTTCCTCTACTGAGATACTGATGTTATGCTGTACCATTCTCCTCTGGCAAGCAGGAGGAGAGCGAAAGCCAAGCAAGCCCATGCACTGGGAGTTGTAGTTTGAGATGGCAGCCATATACTTGGATGTATAGACTTCTTACACTACAGATCCCAATAGGCACTGTGCAGAGATTTTTTTTTTATTATTATCAAACTGCCCAGCAAACTTCTTTCTCTTGGGACTGAGGGGGTTAGATTGAGTAAGTACCTTTGTCTGGATATTCGCCTGTCAATGGGAAACCATACCAGCAGAGATCCAAGCCAGAGGCAGTGCAGTACCACCCACCTCACAGGTTCTCCACCATGGCTGCAAAGAGGATGGAGCATCCATTCACCCTCTGCTTCCCACTGCTGATCACTGAATGGATGTACTGTCAGATACAAGATAACATTTCCACTACAACACAAAAACATTCCTTGTTAAAGTGGAGGTTCACCCTAAAAACTAATTTTTAACATTAGAGCCAGCATACTAAGTACATTTACTTTTGACAGGTCATTTTTTTTTCTCTGTACATACCTTTATATCCTGATTTTGTCCAGGGCTTCCGCGTTCTGATGACTCCGGGACTGGGCGTTCCTATCCCAGCCTCAGGGTTCCGATGACTGCAGGACTGGGCATTCCTATCCTTCGGTTCGATGATTGACGGCTTGTGAAACAGGTCCCCTGTCGCACAACGCGCGTCACCAGATTCCCGGAGATAGCCGAGCTGCGAGTCAGCACTATACGGCGCCTGTGCCAGCCGTGTAGGGCTGACAGTGCAGGCGCCGTATAGTGCCCAGTTCCGCAGTCATCGGAAACCCGGAAGCCCTGGACAAAATCAGGATATAAAGGTATGTACAGAGAAAAAAAAAAATGACCTCCCGAAAATAAATGTCCTTAGTATCATTAGTATGCTAGATCTAATTTAAAAAAATTTTTTTTTGGGTGAACCCCCGCTTTAAGACCTTTAACACCTTTCAAATCTGTTTGCCTTCAAGGAAATAAGATCGAAAAAACTCAACAGTGTATGCCTCTTACACTTTAAGGCTGGACAGATTTAAAGCACTCTGGAAATCATCTATTAATACAATATTTCATGATGAACAATGGCAACATCCATGTATCTTTGCACACAAATGCTCCATGAGCTCCCATTTTCAGGAACTTTCATATTGGTATATAACTCCTGATAAGTTGAAACAATGGTTCCCACAGTCCTCTGATTTGTGCTGGCGTTGTAATAAAGAGATGGATTCTCTAGTGCACATTTGGTGGAAATGCCCCATCTTGGCAGAAAATTTGTGAATTAATAAGAAGTATTACTGATACTAATATTACATTTACACCAGCCTGTTGCTTACTTCATATATCTGACTGCTCTATGAAAAAATTTCCATACAGTTTACTTTTTTATACTGGTATATTTTTACAGAATTCCTACAAGTAATTACTGCTAAAGGAGCTTGGGACTTGTGCTCCATGTGAAGGGGCCTTATGATGGCCATGCACTGCTCACATTTCAGCCGATTCCTGCTGAATTGGCTTCAATTTAGACCATCCATGACCATGTCAGCACCACCTGGCTCAATAGCCAAATAATCAGAATGTTAAAGTGATTGTAAAGTCTCTTTTGAAAAAAAAAATGTTATACTTACCTCCTCTGCGCAGATGGTTTTGCACAGAGCATACCGTATCCTCCTCTTCTTGGGTCGCTCTTCGGTACTTCTAGCCCCCCTCCTATCAAGTGCCCCTCTGAGCCAGTAGCTTGCTACAGGGGTCACCTAAGCTGACTCAGAGCTCTGTGTGTCCATTCAGACACAGAGCCCCAACCCGGCCCTGCACCCTCTCTCCCATGATTGGCTGACTGACTTTGACAGCTGCGGGAGCCAGTGGCACTGAGGGGATTGTGGACATCGCTGGAGATAGAAGGGGTTTAGGTAAGTAATTAGGGGGTCCTGGGGGGGGGGGGGGCTGCTGCACACAGAATGTCTTCTATCTTAATACATAGAATGCATTAAGATTAAAAACCTTATGCCTTTACAACCTCTATAAGTGCCATCTATCATTGCAGCCTCCTAAAGCACAGCCTCATAAATGCACATCAGTGCAGAAGAAAGGAATACCTGTTTCAAATATTTCATATCAAACTATGATCATTTACTTGTTTTAAATATACTGTTTTTAATTGTTTATGTATTAACCCCCCCCCCCAAAAAAACCCCCAAAAAAACTGGTGATTTTATACCACCAAAAGAAAGCTCTATTTGTGTGACAAAAAGGATAACAATTCAGTTTGGGTACAGTGCAGCATGACAACCCAATTGTCATTCAAAGTGCAACAGTAATGACATTTTTTTTATGCCTGAGCAGGATGGCAAAATGGTTAAGTAGGCAAGTGGTTTAGTGAATAAACAGACAACTGTAACAACCAAAAACATTCTTTATTAGGGAATTGAATATTCCAACCCAACATTTCCAATTGACAGGTTATGACAAATGCCAAAATATTTTACTAAATAACAAGCTCTAAAATTCTAATAGATTAACATTTAACAAAGTAAATAGAATCAAAAAACTTAACGTGATCACCAAAATTTTTACAGTTGAGTATAATTAAACTCCTGCGACCAGGTGGAATTGTGCCTTTCCATTTGAGGGTAGTGCCAACCTGTTGACTGCTGATGGAATAGCATGGGATGAGATGGTATAGGATAAGAATGCTGGTAGGATGGCTGCGGTGGTGGTATTGGTGGTGTTGTTAAGACTAGATCATCAGACACGTGTGCTTGTTGACAATTGCCCACTGCCCCCCTTCTGCAGGACTTCCAAGAGTAAACTTTCAGCCAAATTGCATTGCTCATCAGATATTTTCCTTAATTTGTTGGCTGTGAGATTTCCAAAACCATCATAATCATCAGGCTTTCGTTGGAGAGCTAATCTTGCCTTTGACAAGAATGAAGATGTGGCATCCTCTAGGTGCCTCCTTTTTTGAGCCTTGGGTGTTGGTACAACCGGAGTTGATGGAATGACAATCTCATTATCAGCAAATTCCTATGACTAGAAAGGAAGATTATCAGCAAAGTGAGACCACATTATGTTCAAATCTAGGCATATAGATGTGTCATTTAATAACATGGTGTTATTTTACTACTGCACAACACAGACACTGTTGAAGGCCATAAAATTACACCTGTGAAAAATGAATTTCATACAATGTAAAAGTACCAAACTATCATGCAGTTAGAAAAAGATTGATGTCAGATACAGTGGCGGCTGGTGCTCAAAATTTTTTGGGGGGCGCAAACAAGCGAAAAACAAACAAACAATTGCAGCCTCACTGTGCCCATCAAACACAGCTACTGTGCCAATCAATTGCAGCCGCTGTGCCCATCAAATGCAGCCACTGTGCCCATCAAATGCAGCCACTGTGCCTATCAAAGGCAGCCACTGTGCCCATCAAAGGCAGCCACTGTGCCATGCCATCAATTGTCACCACTGTGCCATCAATTGTTGCCACTGTGCCATGCCATCAATTGTCGCCACTGTGCCATCAATTGTTGCCACTGTGCCATCAATTGTCGCCACTGTGCCATGTCATCAAATGCAGCCACTGTGCCACCATTCCTAAAGCGCCCCTGCCCATTGAAATCAATGGGCAGTGTCTGCAAAGTGCCTCGGCACTGGCACCTTTAAACCCTTTATTTGGCTGCTAGTGGGGGCTAAATGTACCTCTAAAAACAACGCTAAAGCACCGCTAACTAAATCACTGACGCCCCCACACTGTCAGTGTAAAAGGGCTCTTGGTACATCTCATTATAAATCACATCTGTAGATGGACTACTGAGGTGCAGGAAGGGACAGGGGCTATGTATCCTATGCAATCTATCATGTCATAAAACATCTAGAGCAGGGGCAGCCCAGAGCACTTGTAAAGAGATGCTGGGGATGCCATCCCCCAGCACACAGCACACTGAACACGGACTTACCTGGGTTCTCTCTCTGTGCAGCCCGAGATAGAGATGGGAGGGGGAGGTATTCCAACTGGAGTTGGTGGAGACAGTGTGGGATCCAAGTGTGAGGAATTAATTCCTGGAAATCAGCACTCAGCAGCCACTGAAAACTAGAACCCTTGTGTCAGGAAGAAGAGCAGCCCCTCCCCCGAGCACTGCCAGGCAGGACGGGCTGCCCTATGCTCACACACCAGTTCTGGACTGACACACACCTATGCTCAGAACACTGGTTCTGGACAGACACAAACAAGGAGAAAAGGAGGGAAGGGAGAACTCTGGCACTTCGGCACCCCCACCTCTTCAAGGGGCCTGGGTGCAAAGCACCCTGTGCACCCTGCCTAGGACTGGCCCTGTGTCTCACTGCCTGTGATTAGCGCTGTGCAGTGTGGGCTTTCTGGCAGGCTCTGAACAGGAGAGGGGGAGGGAAGGAGACAGATGGGGGAGAGAAGGGATGGAGATAATGCAGTTCAGTGATTACAGTGTACTGCAGTCTGCAGTGCACAGACTTGCCCACGGTCCAGGCTGGAATCTCAGGCATCATTCACACACAGCCAGGAATGCTGCTGATTTTCATATTTCCCGGCCACACATCCCCTCTCTTCAGCGACAGCACACTGGGATAGTGTGGGTGGGACTGAAAGGAGGAGGAGCTATATTCCTTCCTGCTCGTATGTGAGGAGAGTGAGGGTGGGGTGGCTGGACTCTATGGGCTGTGAAAGAGTGTTCAGCTTGCAGTCACTACTCTCGGAATTTACAGGCTGGTTCTCCTGTCCTAAGGATGGGAGAAATCAGTCTGTTTTTTCAGTAACTTAGATGAAGGCTTGAACCCCCCCCCCCCCCCCCCCCCCCCCCCACAGTGCTCATGGAGTCCTTCCTGCAACTCGCTCTTCTCCGTGCCAATGAGGATGCAGGGGAAGGAGCAGATCGGGCGGCTGTGGTTGTGTGAGTGCGCGCATTATGCAGTGTCAGCGAGCAGAGGGAGGGTGGAGGAATCCCCTGCAGAGCTGAGCTGTCTCTCAGGAGAGACTGTTACTCCAGCGGCGGCCCAAGCAAAATACAAAAAATGAAAAAAAAAAAAGTTTTTTTTTCACATGGTGGGGCACAGCATAATGTTGGGGGGGTCAGGGCCCCCTCTGGCCCTCCTAGGGATGCCATTGGGCCTCATGCTTCGTGTTGCGGTCTCAGTTATCTTTGGACTTAACTTTCCAAAGGCAAGGCAGTTGTCTGTACATCTCAATGAAGCATTGAAGGAATTCAGGGTCAGTGAACTTGTCTGTCATGCTTCCTGCAAATTAAAATGGTAATGCTTAGGTATGAAGCACATAATTAAGTTCTATTAACAGCTATGTTATATGATACAACAGATCTGAAATCAAACTTTTTTAACAAACCTAAACCAAATGTAGCCTGATTCAAAAGTCATGGCCAATAGCCAACGATAATTCATGATGCCTACTTGATGCTGCAGTACCAGTTTGTCCACCTAAAAAACTAAAAAAAATGTTCTCATATGCATGTCATACAAAAAGGGTGACTTTACCTTCGTTCGTTGAACAGATCACTTGTGTAGTGGATCAATCTGACTATCGAAGTGTTCCAAGCTCGTTTACAGATCATTCGGGTCTGCCGCGCGGATTTCTTAGGATCACGTAGTGAGCATGCGCCCGTTGCTTTGCCTCACTCTGATGACTCGCGCAGCAGTGTGTATGTGCATAGGGCTTGTCTGCGACACACGCAGAAGATGGTGTACAAAAAGGAGAACAAAGGGGAGCCCAGACCAAAGACCAGAGGGACATGTGGGAGTAAGATAAAGGCAACAGAAATGTCCATAAATGAAATGGCCGATCTTGTATTCCTGCTGGAGAAGCACAATTATGATGGAAAGCTCCACATTTATGACAGGCCCAACAGCAGAAAAGGCATCATCTTGGACAAAGTTCTGGAATGCTTTAGAAAGAAGCATGGAGTAGAAAGATCAAAAGACCAACTCAGAAAAAGATGGTCAGATTTAAAGTGGTTGTAAACCCTAATAAAAATAAACAAAAATAACCCCCTGCAAGACAAAGTCATAATGAGTTTAGTATGCATAGCATACTAGCTCATTATGAATTACTTACCTTAAATTAAAGCACCCACATCGGTCCTCCTACCCCCCTCCGGCTGGCAACATCTCTCCTGGGTCTCTCCCAGGGGTTATTTCCGGGTATCGTGGCTCCGGCGCCGTGATTGACGTCACTCCTGCGCATTCGCGCAGGAGCTGCCAGTAACAACACACAGACTGAAGCAATGGCACATACATGCCATTGCTTCAGTTTGCCCCAGTACGCATGTGCCAATGACATCGGCACATGCAGGGGACAGGGGATATCTCCTGCAAGGGAATGGCGATACCAACTATGGATAAAGGTGCTGCACACCCCTGATTAAACTTGGAAAGAAGGAAAAATTACCCCTAGGGGTTTTGTGTTGCAGCGATGAATGAAACTATAGATAATGAAAATAGAATTTGTAAAAAAGTATACATTTTATTAAGTATCAATTTAGTAAATGAGATATCAATAATTATATGAGATGGGAAACACCATCTAAAAAACTCAGGACATGAGCTTCAAAAGACATTCATAAATCTGGTACACTGTTATAAAAACAGCCAAGGTAGGATTTAACAGTACTGTATGCATATCATTATGGGAGCAAAAATCCCCAACACGTTTCGACCTTAAAAATACATGTAGCGGCCTTCTTCAGGGGTACATGACTATCCATTACAGAGTCTGGTGTAAAAGGTTTGTTTTTACTTATTAATTAGATCATTGATATTCTGACTCCGATTGTTGTGAAGTGATTTATCCCTTTTGAGACCTCTATGCCTGGCCTGTATAAGCAGATATAATCACTGAGGACAATCCTTATCAGATAGCTTGAACTCACCAATACCGATTCTATTTGCAGAAGTTGCTTTAATCCAAACATCAGAATACATCAGATGACAGGTTACAGCAGATAAACAGGTTGTAGTATTGTGCCGTCAAAAGATGATATTTCCTGTAGGTTACAATGCAGAACACATGTGGCCATGTTACATGAGGCCTGTTAAACTGTTCTCCATTAGACAGGAAATACAAACTCAGGAAGAAGGGTGGAGCATTACACAGAAAGGAAGTGTGTCATAGATCAGACAAAGAAATAACGAATAGGTGCATTACCACAAAAGGTCACTAGATGGCAGCATGTAAACAAAACATAAGGTACATATAAAATGGTTAAGAGAAACAGTATTACAAATTAAATGCCTATTGGGCGACACAATTGATGTATGTCAGCTATTATTGTATTGCGGTATACTATATAGGGGTTGGGTATAGGTTCCAGCCAATCATGAGATTTGCATTAGATCAGTATTCAATTAAGTATTACCAGATTGGTAGGTGAGTATTCAGAGACTTCGGATCACATTCATGGACCACTGCAGAGGCTTGAATTCTCACATTTGCACTAGTTGGTAGCTGTAGCACATTGGTTGTAACTTGTCAATTTTGTGATGTATCCCTGCACTTATAATGTCATCAAAGAAATGCTGAAGAGCAGGTTACATGAAAGTTCACAGGACATTTTGTTTACTGATGCATTAAATCGGGTTGTAAATATTGGTATCTTTTGAAATGCAGATGCTGGAACAAAAGAATATGTGGAGATTCACGAAATGACCAGTTACGATAGCAGATTGGATCTCTTGGAAGGGGACACTTTAGAGAATGTGGATGCAGATGTCATGCAGCCAACAGATGTGGACATTGCAGAGACAGTATTATTCTCCAGTAAGTGACATGCTCATGTGTTTTTTATGTTTTTGTTTCTGTTTCCACCAGAACAGGCCATTAATTATTATTATTTACTTAACTGAACCAGTTTGAACCCAGCAACCATTGGCCATCTAACTGCTGATTTGTAGCTGTTGCACTCATCTGCATAAAATACAAGATGCAACAAGTTCCGTACTTTGTTTATTGAATAATTTCATTGATATTCTAGCTAAATTGTAGACCAAGGCTTTGGCAAGCAATCATGGCACTTATGTTTTCAAATTTGTAAAAGTTAACAATATTATGTTATCAACTTTGTAATATTTTTGCCATAATTTAATTTTTTAATAACCATTTTATTTTCAGAATATTTTTTTCTTATGGTTTTGTGTAGAACAATAACATATTTGCACTCTTTAAGATTTATTACCTTATGTAATTCGACGTAAGATAATACACCTATGACTGGCAACACTGAAAATTACCTATGACATTCTCTGGACTCTCCACATGGCTGAGAACAGCAGGAATTTTCTCTTCCTGTTGCTGTCAGTGACATAATTTTCAAATATAGCAAGCTCTCTCTGCAATACTGCCCAACATATGAGGTCACTTCATATGTTGGACACTGTGCAGTGGAAACTGTGAGACTGGAGAGTGGCTGTGGCACTTGCATAGGAAGTTACATTATTTTTTTTTTTAAATGACAGCCTTCCTTATATGAAGGACTGTTTGCATTTGCACTATATGTCTAGCATGTTGTCAGACATACAAAGCCTGTCATGTCCTGTAAAATGTCTCAAGTACATAATGATAAGCTCCAAATCTTATTTTGACCTATTTTACATCCTCATAGACTTGACCAAACTAAACTAACATGATTGTAATGATATCATCATCCCACCTCTCAGAACAGTGCAGCATGCTATATGTAACCACACCTTATAGATTTTCAACAGCACATCCAACAATGATAGTGAGGAACATAATTTGGTTGATCAAAGCTGTCCTAAACCAACTAGGTACAAAATGTCAAAATATAGAATGTAACTTTTAAAAATCAAATTGATGATAATGTATACTTTTTTAAAAAAAACATTAAATTAGAAATACTTTTTATGCATCATGTTTTATGCAGAAAAATCTGACATTAAAAAGTTTAAGAACTCCAATGATTCAACTTTACTGTAATAACACTTTCTTAAAAAACAACCCCACACCAGTTTCAAGATCACAATTTTTTTAAACCACTTGTATACACAGCTTTGTGATTTTTGCATACAGGTAAGTTTACCTTTTAGGTAAAATGAATACACCGTTCTTAGGCGCAAGCGGCACAAGCACTCTGAGGGTCCAGCATATCTTGCTGGAACATCAGAGCTTATTACTGTAAGGCCCCGTACACACGACCAGTTTCCTCGGCAGAATTCAGCTTCCGACCGAGTTTCTGGCTGAATTCTGCCGAGAAACCCGGCCGTGTGTACACTTTCGGCCGAGGAAGCCGACGAGGACCTCGGCGAGGAAATAGAGAACATGTTCTCTATTTCCTCGTTGTTCTATGGGAGAACTCGGCCCGCCGAGGTCCTCGGCGGCTCCAGGACTGAACTGGCCGAGGAACTCGATGTGTTTGGCACGTCGAGTTCCTCGGCCGTGTGTACGGGGCCTAAGAGAGGGCTCCCACACACAAGCGACTTCCCATGGGGGCACTGAACAGAGAGAGAGGAGCTATGGCGGGGGAACCAAAAGGAGGAGGTTCCCAGCCACTATGTGCAATTCAATTACAAAGAGTACGTAAGTATAGACATGTTTGTTGTTTAAAAATAAAATTACCTTAACCCTTTCAGTTGTTTGAACAAAGCAGTCCAAAAAATTATTTTTTAAAATTTCAACAGTTTTGAAAAATGCAAGCACACAGCATATATAAAGAAAATGGTTAATTTTGTCAAATTTTTATGTTTTTCTTGTAAACATGTTTTTTAACAAAAAAGTGTACATATTTTTGGCATATGCAAATTACATGTCATTGTGTGTAAAATAATTCATATACTCCAGCCTGCTTTGCTGTGCACTTTGTGTTGGTAGTCCCAAATGCCCTCGGTCAAGAGATGCGAGTCCAGCAAAGTACGTACTCCTGTCCTTCCTCAGTGATGTTTCTTTCAACTCTCTTTGATGTTTCCATCATCTGTTGAGTGCAGCTGCCACCATTGCGGTTAAAGGGACACTAAAGCTTTATGTTTAAAAAATAAAATAAAATAACAAACATGTCATAATTACCTCCACTGTGCAGTTTGTTTTGCACAGAGTGGCCTGAACATCCTCTTCTGGGGTCCCACGGCGGCTCTCGCGGCTCCATCTATTGCACCTCCACAATTTGGGAAGTTCCATTCCTCTTGGAAGTTTTTGGCCACTTCAAACCATTCCTCTGGGTTTTGGGGAAACTGCAAACAAGAATCAGATATGATTTGTAAATCTGTGTGCTACAGATAACAATTTAAACCTAGCTATATATTTTAGACATGGGAATGAGCAGAGGCCGATAGCTGTTAGACATGGATTGCAACCAAGATTAAAAGATTGTTTAAGGTGTGTATTTTACATATATGCACATTACCATTATATGTTCACTCTGTAGAGCAGTGATCAGCGCCTTGCATGTCTCAGATATGATCTTGCCAAGGGTCTGAGGAGAAATTCCTGTGGTAAATTTCAAGTCCTGCAGGCTTTGTTCTGTCGCCACATAATGCAGGGTGGCTATCAGTCTTTGCTCGGCACTAATAGCCTGACACATTGATGTATCCTGTTTTTGGATCAGTGGAGTGATAGCTTCCAAGAGTTGCTGGAAGCACTCATGGTTTATTCGGTAATAATTGCGGAAGTTATCTGGGTTATTTTCTTGAATTTCCCGGATGAGTTGCAAATGGGAGTACTTGGCACGGTTGAGGAGCCATTCTTTATTCCACACACTTTGGTTAAGTACATTTTGGATAGCCATAAGCATAGCTACTGGAATGCTGGTATCTTCCATATTTCCAATTAAGTGCTGAAATGATTGAAAAAAATTAATATATGTGACTGGACACGAATATTCCAAGTAGCTATGAACTCAGGCGCGCAAGGCTTTGCTAGAAGGGTCACACGCACATCATTTCCCCTCACATGCTACAATGTGGTTACGCATACAGGAAGCTAACGTAGTATCGTTGGGGAAAATTTGCATAGCAACTGAGAAAAATCAGACCAGAAGTCATCCGATTTTCGGATCGTGTGTACGGACTATAAGGCAGATTCATAAAAAAGCAACATTTTATTACCATAGGTGGTGTTGGGTGGGATAGGTTTTTCATATTTTTATATGCTTAATTTGCACTATAATTAATGAAAAATAGGAACTCCCCCTGGCTTCCACAACATCTTTTTTTTAAGCATTGGTGATGTAGGAGAGCTTGATGCCCAATAAAGACATATTTCTCACCTCTTCTTGAAGCACCCGAATTGCTCAGTGGCAGAAAGTCTGGTATTAGCACTAACAGGTCCTCACACTTCTTGGGACATACAATTTAATATGTCCAGGGGGCTAGATTTTTTTCAGTTGGTAGGCTGAGGCATCCATGTTTGTTCTATAAAAGTTCAATAAAAGGCTTACCTAAATCCAGTCCACTGAAGTTTTAGCAGAGGATTATCTAAACACATGCGAAGTAGATGGTATATTTTTGATTTTTCCTTACTCAATCCACACAAAGAATTTCAAACAATTTTTGGTAATGTAGTTCCATCATTTTCTTTATGTCATTAGATCAGATACTGCGAGCCAGACCTATTCATCCAACATCAGTGCCTGACCTCACAAATGCACTTCTGGAAGAACAATTCCCATAGATACACTCCTAAACCTTGTGAACAGCCTTCCCAGAAGAGTTGAAGCTGTTATAGCTGCAAAGGGTGGGCCAACTCAATATTAAACCCTACGGAATAATGCAGCGTACACACGACCATTTTTAATGGGCTAGAAAAAACAATGTTTTTTTCGACGTGATTCTTGTCAAGCCTGCATTGCCTACACACGATCGTGAAAAAAAAAAATGCTTAAGCAAAGCGCGGTGACCTACAACACGTACAACGGCACTATAAAGAGGAAGTTCCATTCAGATGGCGCCACCCTTGGGGCTGCTTTTATTGATTTTGTGTTAGTAAAAGCTATCTCCATTACGAATGCTAGTTTTACCAGAACGAGCGCTCCTGTCTCATAACTTGCTTCTGAGCATGCATGTTTTTTTCACGTTGTTAAAGTCTACACACTACCGTTTTTCAGGACAACATGAAAAAGCACGCAAAAAAAATAGAGCATGTTCTAAATTTTTAATGGTCATTTTTCACGTCATTAAAAATGCTCTGGAGCCTACACACGATCATTTTTAATGACCAATTTAAAAAATCGAATTTTTCATGTCATGAAAAACGGTCGTGTGTACGCGGCTTAAGACTGGGAGGCCATTAAAGTTCATGTGCGTGTAAAGGCAGCTGTCCCAAAACTTTTGATAGAATAGTGTATATGCCTTCCCTTTTCAACATTTTGTACTCTTCCCCAAATGCATTTTCTGTCACTAAATATTTTGATAAATATCTTCTACAGGTGTCAGCTGTTTGTACCTGTGTGGCAACAATGGTTTTATTGCTACTATAATAAAAAATAAGAAAAAAGTGAATTTTACCTGTCTTAAGGTTTCTGCTAATGACCAGTGTTATGACAGCAACATTATTGTTTTTGCAATCTGCTTTATGTTTCCTATTCTCATGGTGTTTCTCACTACTTTGTTCTCTTGATTTCCCTCTGTTCTTGTCTCTCCCACTCTGACCATTAACAGACTGGTTCGGTGTTTACCACTTCTATGTGGGCAGAGTTTGATTATTAAAAATAAACACGGTCTCTGCTGCCGCTCTCCCAAAGTAGGCACATAAAATAACTGCTGTACACAATGTACTCAGGGAATTTGCACAGCTTTTTAATGTTTAAACAAGCAGGTTATTATAGTTAAATATGGTTTTCCCAGGCCCGTATTTGAGTTTTATGTTCATCTGTGCTTTTCTTGAAGCCACTCCCTGAGCTGGAAAATAGTTGTTCAACAGTAATTCTTCTCCTGTCACTAACTCAAAATTGCTTTGTTCCCAGTGCATGCTATATAAATTTAAGCTTTGAAAATTGAAGGCTGTGGCATGCAATCTACATAAAGCTCTCTGCTATTGTCTCCACACAATTTCTGCTGTCTGGGAAAAATGACAACAATTTAATAGCCTTTAACATATTTAAGGGCTGTATTTTATATAACACAAACTAATGAAAAATAAATAAATAATAATAATAATAAAACAATTTTATATATATATATATATATATATATATATATATATATATATATATATATATATATATATATATATATATATATATATACATATATATATTGGGGTTGCCATCTCATCCCTTTAAACCTGAACACATATGAATTACACAGTATCTGAGGCTAATTTAATGCAGATAAGGCACCAAGTAAGTTTAATTACCACCTTAATCAGCCACAGAACCTGTGCAAATAATATGTGTTCAGTTTTAACCACTTAAGGACAGAAGGTGTTTTTCAGATTCGGTGTTTACAAGACTAAAACAGTTTTTTTTTGCTAGAAAATTACTTAAAACCCCCAAACATTATATATTTATTTTTTTCTAACACCCTAGAGAATAAAATGACTGTCATCGCAATACATTTTGTAACACCGTATTTGCGCAGCGGTCTTACAAGCGCACTTTTTTTGGAAACAATTCACTTTTTTTAATTAAAAAATAAGACAACAATAAATTTGGCCCAATTTTTTTATATATTGTGAAAGATAATGTTACGCCGAGTAAAATGATACCCAACATGTCACGCTTTAAAATTGCGCCCGCTCGTGGCATGGCGTCAAACTTTTACCCTTAAAAATCTCGATAGGCGACGTTTAAAAAATTATATATAGCCTTTGTGCCCTGTTGGGAAGGGTTTCTTTCATTTCCTGTCCTGAAGGAACAACTGGAAGTGAGAAGAGATCTTTACAAAGTGAAGGGCATCCCTCTATTAGGCAGTTGTCAGCAAAATAAATGCCCTCATGGGAAAATTCCCCCTCTCTATTAAACTAAAGCTTGGTAAACACGTACTGAAAGTTGGCCAGTTCCGGAGGAACCTGATAACTTTCAGTGCACATGTACCGTTTATCCGTTCAACCGAAGGCGGTCATTAGACTGGCTTTAGTCGTATGGTCCTGCTGGAAAAGCAGCATTTTATCAGCGCTTGCAGCCAATGACAGACTGATTTTAAATTTTGACCAACAGGTAAGCTTATAGTAAGTCTTACCTGTAAGTACCGGGAATATCGACTAAACTGATGCCATTTAGTAGATATTCACATCGGCTCCAGCTGATTACATCATTGCACATGCATTCAAATGGCCGGAAAGTGTGAACCTGGAAGGAAGACTGGACAGAGATAGAAGTGTCGGGATCGGTAAAAACTCAGCACTGAAGGTCTCCATTTGTAAGGTACGCCTGTCATAACCCTTCCCCATACTTTCAAAAAGAAATATAATGTTAGGCTACAGATACATTTAAATTTGCAGATAATCTGTCTATGAAATTTAGCACACCTTGTCTCCTGCCCAACATGCATACTAATATTGAGTTTATTTATTTATTTATTATAGGTACTTATTTAACCACTTAAGGACCGCCTCATGTAAATATACGTCAGCAGAATAGCACGGACAGGCACATGCACGTACCTATACGTCCTCTGCCTGACGTGGGTCGGGGGTCCGATCGGGACCCCCCCCGGTACATGCGGCGGTCCTTAAGCCTCTGGGAGCGATCCGGGATGGCGGCGCGGCTATTCGTTTATAGCCGCCCCGTCGCGATCGCTCCCCGGAGCTGAAGAACGGGGAGAGACGTATGTAAACACGGCTTCCCCGTGCTTCACTATGGCGGCGCATCGATCGAGTGATCCCTTTTATTAGGGAGACTCGATCGATGATGTCAGTCCTACAGCCACACCCCCCTACAGTTGTAAACACACACAAAGTGAACACTAAATGTTACAGCGCCCCCTGTGTTTAACTCCCAAACTGTTAGGCCGAGTACTCACGGCAGGACATGTCCGATGAAAACGGTCTGCAGACCGTTTCCATCGGACATGTCTGGCCGGGGACTGCCCGGGGACTTCTGTTCGATGGCTATACACACCATCGAACAGAAGCCCGCGCGTAAACATTACGCGGGGCGTGTCCGCGGTGTCGCCGCGTCGATGACGCGGTGTCGCCGCGACAATGACGCGGCGACGTGGGCGGGCCGCCTTAAAAATGCTTCCACGCATGCGTCGAAGTCATTCGACGCATGCGAGGGATGCGGGCGGCAGGACATGTACGGTAGGTCTGTACAGACGACCGTACATGTCCGGGCGGACAGGTTTCCAGCGGACTGTTTTAAAACAAGTCCGGGAAACAGTTGTCCGCTGGAAACCTGTCCGATCCGTCCCAAAATGGTCCGCTCGGGCCAACACACGGCCAAACATGTCTGCTGAAACTGGTCTGCGGACCAGTTTCAGCAGACATGTTTGGTCGTGAGTACGGGGCCTAACTGTCATTTTCACAATAAAGAATGCAATTTAAATGCATTTTTTGCTGTGAAAATGACAATGGTCCCAAAAATGTGTCAAAATTGTCCGAAGTGTCCGCCATAATGTCGCAGTCACGAAAAAAATCGCTAATCGCCGCCATAAGTAGTAAAAAAAAAAAAAAAAAAAAAATGCAATAAAACTATCCCCTATTTTGTAAACGCTATAAATTTTGCGCAAACCAACCGATAAACGATTATTGCGATTTTTTTTACCAAAAATAGGTAGAAGAATACGTATCGGTCTAAACTGAGGAAAAAAAAATTATATATGTTTTTGGGGGATATTTATTATAGCAAAAAGTAAAAAATATTGCATTTTTTTCAAAATTGTCGCTCTATATTTGTTTATAGCGCAAAAAATAAAAACCGCAGAGGTGATCAAATACCACCAAAAGAAAGCTCTATTTGTGGGGAAAAAAGGACGCCAATTTTGTTTGGGAGCCACGTCGCACGACCGCGCAATTGTCTGTTAAAGCGACGCAGTCCCGAACTGTAAAAACCCCTTGGGTCTATAGGCAGCATATTGGTCCGGGGCTTAAGTGGTTAACACAGTTAATTTACACATCGCTTTACATATATATTGTATATTCACATCAGTCCCTGCCCTCAAGGAATTTACAATCTAAGGTCCCTAACTCACATTCATACATACACATACTAGGGCCAATTTGGAAAGGAGCCAATTAACCTATCAGCATGTCTTTGGAGTGTTGGAGGAAACCGGAGTACCTGGAGGAAACACACACAGGCACAGTGAGAACATGCAAACTCCAGGTAGGTAGTGCCGTTGATCGGATTGTTCAGATTTGGCCTTATAGGTGTATAAATAAAGTCAACCCAAGCTGGTATTTCAGGTCAGGAAGGAAACTAGCACATTAATTTGCTGTCTGGCTACTTATATAAATAAAATAGTTAAATCTGTTTCACCTTCCTGCTAGAGGTTCTGGTTGTGCCATTTTTGGCATCAGTAAAACTCTTCATATTGTACATGGGCACCTGCATCCTTTCCAAAGGTAAACAATAGATAGATGGAACTAATCAGTATTTAAAGTAAAAGCAAAAGGCAAACGGCTTTATTTAAATCTGAATTGAGTGGCTAGGGATCAGAACTTCTGTCAGATTTTTATTGCCGTGTGATTAATTCTCTTTAATTGTCCTGATCATTGATTCCTATTTTCTTTTTTAGCAGCTATTATAGATTGTCCATTAGGGCTAAATTCACATGGCATCTTGTGGGCAAGAATCTGTAGACACTATGGGGTTGATTTACTAAAGGCAAATAAGCTGTGCACATTTGCAAGTGAGTGCGTGAGTAACTTGTATAGCGCTACAAATGCGAACTAAATCTCCTTAAGGAGCTTTACATCCAGTGTCGTCCTGATCCTTCAGAAGAGGTGGGTCTTAAGTTTTTCCCTGAAGGCCCGATGGTTTTCTTCCATGAGGATGTTCGTGGGTAGAGCGTTCCATAGCCGTGGTCTTTGGACTGCAAATCTTTGTTCTCCTTTAGATTTGTAGCGGGTCTTGTGGGATGTGGAGGAGGTTTTGATTAGTTGACCGAGGGTGCAACTAGGGTTGTAGTGTTTTTTTTTCTCGCATATGTATTGAGGATCGTTTCCTTGTGTGCATTTGTGAGTGAGACAGAGGGTCTTAAATGCAACCCGATCCTTTACGGTTAGCCAATGAAGGGACCTTAGGGACGGGGTGATCAATTATTTTCCCGTTACCAGTCTGGCTGCTGTGTTCTGGATGACTTGTAGACGCAAAATCTGGTATTTGGTTAGCCTGAGGTAGAAGGAGTTTGTGTAGTCGAGTCGTGAATTACTGATTGTTCCAACTACTACTGCTGTGTCCTCTTTCGGGATGAAGGGGATGAGTCTACGTAGCAGACAGAGAAGATGGTGGGATACGCTTACTACTGATCCTATTTGTGCGTCCATTGTCATGTCTGAGTCAAAGATGGCTCAGAGGCTTTTGACTTTAGTGATGGTTTGATGGTTTGTCCAAGGATGTGGGGGGTGTGCCTGTTGTCCTAGAGTTTTTTTTGTCGGTTTGCGCGGTGAAAGAGAAGTTCTGTTTTGGATCCATTAAGTTTGAGGGAGCTCTCCGTCATCCAATTATCGATCAATATGGTTGCTCTGGAGCTTAGGATAGAAGAAGATCCTGGACTGCTGCACTCCTTAAAACGATGTCTTTATTGTACAAATAAAATCCAAAAAACAACCAAAGCGATGCAGTCAAAATGAAGTGAACAACAGGAAAAAGGTGGCTGACATGTTTCACATCATGTGATGCTTACTCGTAGCCAGCACCTTTTTGGTTTAGTGGGACGGAAGCAAAGCCAAGGGATCAGCAGTTTTTAGAGAGGTATCATCTCTCACTTCAACTGCTCTGGAGCTTAGTGAATTAGATAAAGCTTAATTTTACAAAGAATAGCCAATCATATGCAAGGAAAATAAAATAACCACATTTTTGCCTGCATGTGATTGGATGATGAACTACACTTGCAAGTTCACATTCTATTTACCTTTGGTAAATCAACCCCAACGTGTGACCAAAAGTGGCTGTCAGTGGAGGCTGTCAGATTTTTACCCTGTGGAAGTCAATGGTAGGCATCACTCATCTGAGCGGTTACACGTAAATACCGACCCTGAACCCCAGCAGTGTGCATTCAGGGTTGGCACTTCTGCAGAACTACAGTATGACCACAAACAAACTGGCTTCTTCTGAACACAGCAAACCATATGTGACTACTACCGTGTGAATGTAGTCTATTTCTGCAGGGTCCAAAAAAAATTGCTCTTTTCCTGAAAACTTTAGTCCAAAGAAGGGAGACATCTAGTGGCTAGACAAAATATTGCACAGCCTTACATTATCACCACAATATTTTTTTCAAGTGTGCACTCCAAGGCACTAATTCACTAAGGCTGTAAGCTTATTCACCAGTCCCTTAACCTTAAAGTGGTTCTAAAGGCAGTTTCTGCATTAAGATAAAAAAACTTTTGTAACCAGGATCCCCCAGCCCCCCATAAATACGTACCTGAGAATGATCTCAATCCAACGCTGTGCCCGAGAGCAGCAGTTCTCTTACATGAAGAGAGAGAGATGCTGTCAATCAAATTCTGTGCTGAGGGTTCCAAAGGTGGGACTAAGCCACTTTGTCTACAGACACAGGCAACACTCCTTGGGATTGAGCCCACACGAGTGCCCCCATGGGAAGCGGCTTTGTAGGGGGGCACTTGCTGAAGAAGAGGTGCCAAGAGCGCTGGCAGGGGACCCCAGATAAAGAGGACCAGGGCTGCTCTGTGCAAAACAATTGCACAGAGCAGGTAAGTGTTATTTATTAAAAATGTTTTAAATTTAGGATCACTTTAAGCAACAACGTTTGCTAAAATTAATGTACATGTGCATGCTTAAAGTGGTTGTAAACCCAACTACACAACTTGCACCTACAGGTAAGCCTAGATTAAGGTTTACTGTAGGTGCATGAAATATCTCCTTAACCTACACGGTTAAGGAGATATTTTCACAAAAACGAGCACCGATGTCACAACGGCACAGGTGCACTGAGCGTGACGATTTTGTGAATGGTAAATGCGGGGTTAATGCCGTATTCTTCGCGCATGTGTGGGAGTGACGTCATCGCCGCTCCGGCCAATCACAGCACTGGAGCGGCGATAACAGGAAGAAGATCAGAGGAGACATGGCGGCGGCGGAGGGCACGGAGGAGAACTTCAGGGGCATTCATCTCAGGTAAGTTGATCATAATGAGCTTGTATGCTATGCATGTTTTCATGCTTCGGCACAGTTTTATTGTTGGTCACTTCTTGCTAGCATAAAATATATATATATATTTTAAATAACTTTTGTCATCATTCTACATTTAGCAACCTAGTTATAACAATGTTTGCATTATGTTATGCTACGCTATTAAAGATATTTTTTTTTTTCCAAGGAAAATATATTCCATTTATAATAAAACCCACATTTGCAAGCATGAACAAAAAACACATATATCAGTGTCACATTTAACATGCACATTACAACCAATGCATATGCATGCAACAAGTTGCTGGCAGATACAGTACATAAGCAATAAACCACGATTTATGAGAAAGAAAGACTTGCTATAATTTTTATATCCAGCCCATTTTTTGATGGGGATTAAAACCCCTGTACAGTAGGAGGGAGTTGATGTTAGGGGGATATGAGAACATTACAGTTAAAGGAGAGCTGGGAGAGTAGATGGACCTCATCCCTATTAATTGGAAAATAATGGTAACAGGAGATTGGGATTATGGCGGTGCTCAAAATAAAGAAATATACATGAACAACAAATTGTAGGGTTTTATTACATAAAACATCAACATAGAGGAAGGGTTCAATAAAATGATTGAGAGAGCATATTGAAATGCATGGGTTAACATAGCCTCAGCTCTAGAATTAATCTCTATGTATATTTGAGCATAGTAAATACATGCTGAGGCTATGTTAGCCAATGAATTAGACAATAGATTTATGCCCAATAAGAAATACTGAATACCATTCCTTCTTTTTTTTTGTAGCCTGGTCCTCATATGGTCTTCATATGGACCCTGTGGTCACACAGAGCCTCCCCCGCTGTACACTGCAGACTGGCCTGGTGCTCTCTTTTGATACTCCTTGGGTGAGTTTGATGGGAAGGAGGGTACATTTTTACCATGACAAATGTTTATTTTTTTTTCTCTTTTTTGCATACATTTTTTGTACATGATGAGAAACTTCTTTATGATTGATTATTATCACAATTTTTATTGTTAATAGAGCTGTATGGATATTGGTGGTCTATAAATAATCCCCTGAAGAAGCCAATGCTTGTGAAACATGTTTGGATATAACACCTCCTGCTAACCACCTCTGTTATATGGACATCCACGACCAGTAAAAATACTTTTCAGGGGGCATGACCGGAAGTCGACCTGCATGGATGCTTAAGTTCCTAGCTCTCTCTCAGCCCACAGCTACACAGCCTTTTAAGGGGACTTTTTGCACCATACATGGGTGGATCCAGGAGAACTCGCTCCTCCAAAGTGCGGGGATCATTCCAACCTCCTCCCGGCTTTTCTACCACCCTCCAGGGCTATTTCTCGCTGCCTCCCATGCCGCCTGGCTGGACGTACACGATGGCGCTGGCTGCCTCCACCTCCTCCACGCAAGCCTCCCAAGCTCCAGTCCACTTATGGAGCTCACCCAAGCCTGCATGGATGGAACCCGGGCTGCAACCATCCACAATGGACACATTGAGTCGCCCCCTGCACTCTGCCTCCCAGGAGACGACACCACACGGGACACAGCCTGCCCTACTAGGCCTAAAATCTGCCTTGTACACACAGTGCAGAAACGCCTTCCCACGGCTGCTGTGCACAGCCTCGGACCCAGGCCTGACTGCAGAGGGTCCCAGTTCCCCTGCTCCATTGGAGGACTCAGAGGATTTCCCTCCCCTACCAGATCCTGCGCACACACGGGACACTGAGCTCTCACAGGCAGAGCACAGGGGAGATTCGCACTGCACTAGGCCTACTCCCCTGCCTCCCCCAAACCTCAGAGAGAATACTGCTCTAAGGACCCCGAATCTACTGGGTGGGGTGCAGACTATACCGCTACCTACGCCCAGGCAGTCTGCTCTCCGGTCCCTGCTCACACGGGACCCGGAGAGACAGCCCTCGTCCGCATCCCAGACCACAGCATTGAGCAATACATGGGACTCCCAAGTGTGGCCCAACATGCAGGCCCAGACTACGGTCTCCCTGCACCCTCAACAGCCACCCTTTCCTCCCCACTATTTACCGCAGCAGACGGTGATGGATCCTCACCACCAGTTACATCCCTCCTGGCAAGTATACTTCCAAGCCATACTGACCAAAGAGGACTGTAACATGAAAAATTGCAAAACCCATCACTTTATTCTCCAGAACCTCTGCTAAAATGTATATATATCTATATATAGATATATAGAGAGATATATATATCTCTCTATATATCTATATATATATATATAATTACAGAAATACTATTTCTAGTGCTTCTGGATCATCACAAAGTGTTTCTTCACCAGCAGAATCTTCAAGTAAGGAAGTGTTACAAAGTACGGCCTCCCAAAAATTCATGATACCTTTATTTATAGAGAAAATTACACCTGAAAATTAGGAGAACATTGATCAAGCTCTTCAAAGAGCAATGTAGAGTATACGTCTGGATCAGCATTGTCTATAAATGAAAATGTATATTAGCAGGAAGCTTTTACATTACTATGAGGGAAAGGGGGGTGGTTACCTGTTCTCATGTATATTTGAAGTGTTGTTAACATATAACATATACAGTCCTTGTTATCCAATTTGTAATACAAAATTGATTTTTAAAAAGCAAGTTTAGTTTATTTACTGAATAAGCTGTACTTTAATTTCATTTTATTTCAATTTTTTAAAACTACTCCACACAAATTATTTTTCAATTTTTCTAAAATTTGAAATTTTTCCCAGAAAAAAAAATGGGAAAATAGTTTTTTCCCCATAGCTTCAAAATTTCTGGAAATTTTAAATCTTTAATCCTAACACAGGACTGCTCCTTCAGACGGTGAGTTGATTTAGTTAGTGGTCTTTAATAATTTAGTTAACTCTCTGTCTACGCTTGCTGAAAGCTTTTCTTTTATGCATTCTAAGATTAAGGCCGGCCATAAAAATGTAGTGTTTATTAACAAGCCCCACAGTGGACAAACGCAAATAGGAATGGTTGACGCGTTTCAGCCTATAAGGCCTTAGCCATAACCACATTACAGACATGAAACTTTGAAATATACTGTATAGTAGCGCTAAAGATCACTGGCTCCACCCATTAATTGTCTAAATTAACTGCAGGCAATTATCCAAAAAATTAAATCAGCTGCAATGCATATTGTGTGATCCATGGCCCGGATTCAGGTACGACTTGCACGTGCGCAATCGCGATATGCGCCGCGCAAGTACGGATTTGCACCCAGGCAAATATGCGGATGACCCAGAAAACAAGCTAAGCCTGAAATTAGGCTTTTTTCAACGGACGCAGTTTCTCTGCCCCGGCGCATGTAATGAGCATTTTTGCGCAGGGTGCAACTTGCGCTCTCATTGTTTTCCCTCAGCAAATATGCAAATGAGGAACTAACGCTGATTCTAAAACCTGCGCGTGTGAGGCGCAGTTTGCACACCAATCGCGCAAGCTGTTTGGCCAGGGCAAAATTGCTCCTCATAAAAGCAGGGGCAAGTTAGCAACAGAGGTCCACAGGTCAGCTGGAGAGCAACTACAGCAGCACCGTTACGGACGAGCTGAGCAAGCAGAGCACCCACACTTGCAGGACCTCACATCTGTGTGCCAACATGCCAGGGGCAGCTATGGTTCTAGCAATACTAGAGAGTGAACCGACTCGTAGGAGGGCACGGGAGAGGATATACCGAGTGCGCAGGAACATCTTTGACATGGGGGATTCGGAGGTGTATCGCATGTTTAGATTCAGCCCTGAAGTCATCCTGGAATTAGCCACAATCCTGCATGATGACATCACCAGCCAGACACATCGTGGACATGCAGTGGAGCCACTGGTCAAGGTAGTGGCAACACTGCATTTCCTGGCCACTGGCTCTTTTCAGCGTACAGGTGGAATGGTGGCTGGGATGTCACAATCCCTCATGAGCAGATGTGTTCACCAGGTTATTCCTGCAATCCTGAGACGCATGTCCAATCAATTCATCAAACCCACCCAGGAGGACCTGCGGCAGAGGGCAGTGACAGATTTCTATCAAATTGCAAGATTCCCATGCACTGTGGGGGCCATTGATTGCACCCATGTGGCACTACAGCGCCCCCATGAGACCGAGCATATATACTGTAATCGGAAGCATTGGCATTCCATCAATGTCCAGGTGATAGTGGATGCCCATGGCCTCATATGGCACGTACGTGCCAAACACCCAGGATCCAGCCATGGCAGCTTCATATTCTGTCAGAGCAGCATCCCAACAGAATTTGAACAGAACATGTATGGGGACAGCTGGCTGGTTGGTGAGTGACATGGGTGTCAGGTATGACTGTCCCCCCCCATGATGCAGACATCACGAGGGGCACATGCACAACTAACATCCTTCTGTCTTTTCCCTTCCAGGTGACGCGGCATATGCACTGAGACCTCATCTAATGACCCCATTCCGGAACCCCCAAACCCCAGGAGAGGAAAGATATAACGAAGCACACGCACGTACCCGTGCAGTGGTGGAACGCACATTTGGCATCCTGAAGTCACGTTTCAGATGCCTGGATAAGTCTGGGGGTACCCTGTTGTATTCCCCAAACTTTGTGTGCCAGATCATCGGTGCATGTTGCATTCTGCACAACTTTGCAGAGAGAAAGGGCTTGCAGATTGACATATGTGATGACCTGACCCCCCAACCACACAATCCCCCCCCAAGAAACTCTACCCAGTCTACTGAGGGAAGAGCAGTCAGTAGTGGTCTCGTGCAACGTCTCTTTTCACGTTAAACACACACATTAATCATGTCACAAGTAGAATGCACGTGTGCACACCACTGTGTTCCCTAGCACACACACCCCACATACACCCAAAATTGGATTAGACCCAAGGATACCGCACAGTATTAGGGAGCAGCAACGCCGCGTCAAGGCTCCAATTATGTTGCTGTCCATTCATACACCTTTCACATGGCAGAGGGTGACACCCCTTTTCCAGCATGAGTGACACCCCCCCCCCCATTCACAAACCAGTCACACTGTAGTATACACTCCTCACCGTGTGTAGGGACTACAAATAAAATAAAAACTCAAACTTTGAGCATAAAATAAAAATATAAAAGCTCATCATCTGAGCATTAAATAAATATAGAAAAGCTCATAATCTGAGCAAAAAATAAATATCCAAAAAAAAAACATCATATGAGCATAATCCAACTAAATAGAAAAAGCTCCTTATCTGAGCACCAAGGGATATGTAAAAAAAAAAAAAAAAAGGCACAGGAAAATTATTATTTTTTTCTTTTCGACATCCTGGTGCCAAGGGTGCCCCGGCTCTGGCTCCTCAGTCGGCGTGGTGGAGCCTGGGCTGAGGATGGAGCCTGGGGTGGGGATGGAGCATGGGGTGGGGATGGAGGGGGGGAGGAGCATCATCCCCTACTTCCTCACTCCTGGCAGGTGGTGCCTGCCTGCCCTCCATGGCGTTGGCCAGGCGGGTGAGCACACTGTTGGTTTGTGCTAACATCCGCAGCTGCCGGGTGGTAGTGTTCCTCTGTTACCGCCGGTTTCGTCTCCCCTCCTCCCGCACAGCATCAGTGTTGGCCTCCACCGCCCCTGCCAACCTGCTCACCTCCGCTGTGAGCAAAGCGGTGGCGTCCTGCTGCTCTACCATACAGGTGGCCATGGCTAGACAGTTCGCGCTGACTTCCTCCAGGCTCTCTGTGTCTCTTTTCCCCAGGTCAGCATGCAGGGTGAGAGCCTGCTGCACTGAGGAGGAGGAGGATGCCAGGCTGTCCGCCACCCGCCTCAAATCACTCACCATGGCCCCTATATGGCGGGTCTGCCGGGCCTGTTCCTCCTGCAGCCCTTCTCGGAGGCTGGAGGGGACACCCCTCGTTTTGGAGAGAGCCTTAGTGGGAGGAGAGGCTGAGGCCCGTACTGAGGGAGAAGAAGGGGAGGGGGTCACACTGGTGGTAGGGACACTGGAGGGGGCGACAATGGTGGGAGGGACAATGGTGGGAGGGACACGGGAGGGGCTTGCCCTGGAGGGGGATGACGTTATGGTCGGAGGGGTGGTGGGGAGGTCAGGGATGGTGGGATCCTCCTGGAGGTATATAGAGGCCTCCTGGTGGAGGGCAATCGACTCCTCCACCAACATGCCCAGTACTTGCATGGGGGTTGACTGGACCCCATGATGTTGTGGGGATGGCGTGGGTCGCCCTGCAGCCGACGACGGCCCAGCTTCATCCTCAACATCTGTGGATGACACAAAAAAATACATGTTGGTGGAGCCACACACTTGTCACATGTTCCCTTCTACCACCTCCCATGATACACAGCAAATATGAGATAAAACACACTTGTTACATGTTCCCTTCTACCCCCTCACATGTTCCCTTCTACCCCCTCCCATAATACACAGCAAATATGAGATAAAACACACTTGTCACATGTTGCCTTCTACCCCCTCACATGTTCGCTTCTACCCTCTCCCATGATACACAGCAAATATGAGATAAAACACACTTGTTACATGTTCCCTTCTACCCCCTCCCATGATACACAGCAAATATGAGATAAAACACACTTACCTGTCCCCAAGTCCCCAACAGTGGAATCATATCCTGGGACTCCCTCCACCTGCTCCAGCGCGAAACTTTGGGCAATCACCTCCTCCTCCACATTCAAATGTAAAGGGCAGGCTGGTCCTCCTCCCGTGCCCCTGGTATGCTTGCGGATTAACACCATTTTGTCCCGGACCCGACGCCGCATATCATTTAATTATTTCTGGATCTCGTCCCAGGTCCTCTCCTCATTGCCCAGCGCATTCACGTCCAAAGTGATGGCATCAAAGATTGCCCTCCTTTGGGCTGTGGTGGTGTTCTTCCGCTGGGCACCATACAGGACAGCAGTATGGCGAGTGAGTGCCGCCATCATAATCTCCATCTCAGAGAGATTGAGAGAGATTGAAATTATTTTTCTTCGCCATAGTTTACGTCGTTTCCGTAAGCGTAAGGTTACCCCTGCTATATGAGGGGTAACCTTAGGTCGGTCCGCCGTATGCCATGTTAAGTATGGCCGTCGGGACAACGTCGGGTTTTTCACGTTGTTTACGCAACTCGGCGCGAATAGGGCTGTGCGTTAATTACGTTCACGTCGCAACCAATGTATTTGCGGCGTACTACGGAGCATGCGCAGTGGCCTACGTTTAAGGCCGGTGCATGCGCAGTTCGTTCGGCACGGGGGCGCGCTTAATTTAAATACAATCCGCCCCCTTTGATTTACGCAGGTATACGCCAGGCCATTTAGACTACGCCGCCGCAAATTACGGAGCAAGTGCTTGTAGAATACGGCACTTGCTCCAGTAAGTTGCGGCGGCGTAGTGTTAATGGCATACGCTACGCCCCGCTCGTAGATACGCTGATCTACGAGAATCTGGCCCCCGTGTTTATTATTATCTAAGACATGATGTGAACAGTGTACACATTCACTATACTCTTGGTCACTCTTGACAGCACTATTCCTCTGGCTGTGGGCACTCATTGCATCGGACCTGGTGTCATGCATGTGGTTACAGGATAAAACTCCTACTGCCCTGTCCACCACCATCCCCTAGCCTGACCAGGTTTGCACACAGTTGGTTCCACTGGGATCCTACTTCCTCAAGTGTGTACCCCATGAGATGCACTGTCTAGCATAAGCTTAATGGGACACTACCCCACTTCACAGCAGCAAGGGTACTAGGGATCCAATTCAGGCAATTGAAGCAACCATATTCTCAGTATCACTCAATTTTATTGAGGTAGCCACATACAGATCGATTAAATGATTGTTTTCTGTTTTGTAAATCACAGTCTCTGGGCAGGTGTGTCTATCCCTCTGGGGTATCAAATGAAAAAATATCCTCTTAGCCCATGTTTCCCTATTGGCTTCTCTCTTCCTACTAGCCAGACAAGTCTGCTCTGAGCTAAGTTCCACCTCAAGCTTATATAGGATCTTGCCAAGAAGGAAATTAAATAATTCCCCTACCTGGATGGATCTTAAAAGAAGAAACCTTCTAAAAGGGCAAACCAAGTAACTTCTGTCTACAAGAAAGGGAAAAAAAAACGTCATTGGGGATAGGGGTCGACTGACTGCTAGAACTGTAAGAAATTGGCTTCAAGCATTCTGCATTGTTTTAGGAGTTTTAGGTGAAAGACAATGCAGTAGTTTATACCAGCATATTGAAGCTATCCTTGAAGCATACAAACATTTTGGAGGTTTAGGTTTGTTTTACTATGATGAGCAAAAGTTGCCAATCTACCCCAATTTTAAGTGGGACATGAAGGATATTGGCCAAAACTTTTTTCTCTTTTAAAAGTCAGCATCCTTCAAGTTTACTGCAACAATATAAAAAAAAAGAAACTGGGTTTTAATGAAGACCCATATAAATATGCTTCTTTATGCATATAAAATACAAGTTCTTATTGTTCTGCCATTCATCCTTCTTAGTGGTTGTTTTAACCACTAGAGGCCCATGCTATAGTCAAATGATGGCTACAGCGTGGGCCTGAAAATCCGGGAGGCCGTCAATAGTCATCCTCCCCTTTGCACGTGCAACGGGCGCACGCTGTGATCACCAAATCACTGAGACTCGGTGGATCACAGATCCGTGTAAGGGGTCGGTCCGGGCCCCTTACCACGTGATCAGCTGTCAGCCAATGACAGATTATCACATGATGTAAACAAATGATCAGTAATCGTTTTTTTTTCTCCTCATTTTATGTTATTAATGTTAAGTATGGCCGTCGTTCCCACATCGAAATTTTAAAATTCACATCGTTTGCGTAAGTCGTCCGTGAATGGCGCTGGACGCCATTTACATTAACGTCCAATGACGTCCATGCGACGTCATTTAGCGCAATGCACGTCGGGTAATTTGACGGACGGAGCATGCGCAGTACGTTCGGCGCGGGAACGCGCCTAATTTAAATGGTGCCCGCCCCATTTGAATTAGACGGGCTTGCGCCGAGCGGATTTACGTCACACCGCCGCAAGTTTACAGGTAAGAGCTTTGTGAATCAGGCACTTACGCTGTAAACCTGCGGCGGTGTAACGTAAATGGGATACGTTACGCCGCCGCAGCGTAACGTTTTTGTACCTGAATCTGGCCCTGAGTTCCTGTTGTGAAAAAAGTGCAGGAACCCCGTTCCCACGTGTTCCCGCAGGACTTGAGCCCTGATTTGTTCCCATTTCATGTCTGAGTTTTACAACCACTTTAAATTGCTGGTTTCTATCAAAGAGTAATTAAAAGCCCTTCTTTAATTTTTGAAAAAAAAAATCATTAACCACTTCAGCCCCGGAAGAATTGTCTGCCCAATGACAGGGAATGTTTTAGCGATTCGGGACTGTGACGCTTTAACTGACAATTGCGCGGTCGTGCAACGCTGTACCCAAACAAAATTTACGCCCTTTTTTTCCCCACAAATAGAGCTTTCTTTTGGTGGTATTTGATCACCTCTTCGGTTTAAATTGTTTGCACTTTAAACAAAAATAGAGCGACAATTTTGAAAAAAAACACAATATTTTGTACTTTTTGCTATAATAAATATGCCAATTTTTTTTTTTTTTTAAAAAGGAAATTTTTTCTCAGTTTAGGCCGATATGTAGTCTTCTACATATTTTTGTTAAAAAAAATCGCAATAAGCGTATATTGATTGGTTTGCGCAAAAGTTATAGCGTCTACAAAATAGGGGATAGATTTATAGCATTTTTATTATTTCTTTTTTATACTAGTAATGGCGGCGATCTGCAATTTTTATTGCCACTGTGACATTAAGGCGGACACTTTTGAAACATTTTTGGGACCATTGGCATTTATACAGCGATCAGTGCTATAAAAATGCACTGATTACTGTGAAAATTACACTTGCAGTGAAGGGGTTAACTATCAGGTGGCCCTGAATGGTTTTAGTGTGTGGGAGTGATTCTAACTGTTAGGGGGAGAAGCTACCAGTGACACGTCACTGATCACATTCGATCAGTGACATGTCACTAGGCAGAACAGGGGAATGCCTTGTTTACAAAGGCATCCCCCTGTTCTGTCTTTGTCAACCGCAATCGCGGGCCGCCCAGGAAAATCGAGTTTCCTGGACTCGCAAGCGCACTCAGGAGGCACACAGGTGGGCGCGCGCGTGCCCGCTGGGCGTAATATTTAAAGGGACGTACAGGTACGCCCATTTGCCTGGCCGTGCCATTGTGTAGACCTAAAAGTGCGTGCGGCGGTCGCTATGTGGTTAAAGTAGCGCAGTGCTGATTAGCAAAAAATGGCCTCGTCATGAAGGGGATAAAACCTTCCAGACCTCACATGGTTAAAAGAACAACCAAGAATATTCTCTTGTTAGAATAACTCAAGGATATAACTAAGGATAGAGTTAAAATAATATAAGTTCATAGATAAAGTAGAAATAGGAGATAGGAGAAATTGAATATGATTAAGAATATAATAAGCGGAATATATGCATAAGATGGTTTATTTGTAAAGATGTATGTGTATCTTTATGAGAAAAAAAAACTTTAAAATAAAGAATAAAAAAATAAAAAAATAAAAGAATTGTTTCCAGTTGTTGTGGCTTTTGAGCTATAGGGGCAATCATTTACACATAAAATGATTATCATAAAATCTAATAATAAAAGCATAGCTTTTTAGGTTACCAGTACCTAAAAAATACCCCTTTGTCAATAATTTGCTCTAATATTATGTGCTTTTTAGCATTAATTAAACATCTGGATTAAAGCTAAATATACAACTGGCAAATTAAATAATATCTTTCTCTCATTTTTAGATAGATTGTTTCAGATTTGTTTTTGTCAGAGGCAGATCAGGGAGGTTTTGTCTGCCAAGACCATCTGTAGAATTTTATTTAAATGTTGTATATGACCCTGCCCAAACACACAGGCTGAGTATTCAGGCACATGAAAAAATGCATTGGGCCGGATTCAGATACAATGGCGTATCTGTCCGGCCGGCGTAACGTATCTTAGATACGTTACGCCGCTCTAACTTTGGGCGCAAGTTCCGTATTCATAAAGAACTTGCGCCCTAAGTTACGGCGGCGTAACGTATGTGGGCCGGCGTAAGCCCGCCTAATTCAAATGGGGATACACCCCATGTATTTTACGTGAAAACATCCCAGTGCGCATGCTCGAAAATCCGCCACAAAACGTCATTGCTTTTGATGTAAACGTAAATTACGTCCAGCTGTATTCGCGAACGACTTACGCAAACGACGTAAAAATTCAAAACTCGGCACGGGAACGACGGCCATACTTAACATTAGCTACGCCTCATATAGCAGGGGTAACTATACGCCGGAAAAAGCCGAACACAAACAACGTAAAAAAAGCGCCGGGCAGTCGTTCGTTTCTGAATCGGCGTAAATACAAATTTGCATATTCCTCGCATAAAAATACGGAATCGCCACCTAGCGGCCAGCCTGAAATTGCAGCCTAAGATACGACGGTGTAAGACACTTACACCTGTCGGATCTTAGGGATATCTATGCGTAACTGATTCTCTGAATCAGTCACATAGATACGACCAGCCAGACTCAGAGATACGACGGCGTATCAGGAGATACACCGTCGTATCTCTTTCTGAATCCGGCCCACTATCTTCAACAAGACTTTGGCTATTATTTTAACAGAATGTCTGAGCAAACTATCTGGGCATTTTTTTTAAATGCAACAACAATTTTCTTACAGCCATTCAGTTAAAACTTTAGCAGGAGTTTTTTTCCCAAGCTGAAAAAAATTCCCACCACCTTCTAACAGGAGAAGTTCCCCATGACTGGTGGACAGCTAATGTTGAACCCAGGGCAGGACTTAGGGTGGTGGAGGCCCCTGGGCTTGAGTCACTTTCGGGCCCTACCTTCTATACATTACTTTAAATAGAACAAAATGATACATACACACGCTATGTATTCTCCTACTTCAAAGGGGTATGCCTAGGGAAGCAAAACAGCATAAAATTAATGTGTGTGGGGATAAATAACCCAATATCACCACAAAGAGCCTGGCAAGGAAAGAGCTTCCGCTGTACCTGTCAGATAGAGAGGAATCATATAATTCCGCTGTACGAGCCATCACGTCTGTCCATCGGTAGCCGCCGCAGTTATAAATAGTGTCATTCGGATGCCCGCACATGCGCAGAAGAATGACTGGGTGTAATGACGTCATTGCGACCACGTCGCATAATGATGACGCGTAGTCATCAATAGTAAACATAGCGTTGTCCCGAAGGACATAATGTATACTGTGCATGGGCACAAAAAAGCACTGCCACAAGTCAGAGTGCAATGTATTCAAATGGCAAATCCAGAAATTGGAGTCAAATTAACATGCCACATCCAGCAAAAGGACAGACACCGGGCATAATATTGTAAAAATAGCTTCACAAGGGTAATAATAAAAGAAAGGCAGTTTGTCTACTTGGACGGAGGACAAAAATTATCAATGTACCTAGTAAGTTAAAAATGCTAGACCAATCAACAAACTTTAAATGAAAAATGTAATGACTGGCATATTATTGAAAAAAAATTAACGCAAACAGGCAGGGCCCCCTACTGAGCGGGGCCCATGGGCTTGAGCCCAGTCAAGCCCAATGGTAAGTCCGGCCCAGATTGTACCTACCCTGGATCCATAAGAAGGGCAGCAAGGTAGAAGTTGGCAATTACAGGCCAGTGAGTTTAACATCGGTTGTAGTCAAGTTACGCTAGAGTCACATATTAACGTTTTTGCAGGCCGTGTTTGCGTGGGCATGGCAACCCATTCAAATGAATAAGTGCTCTGTTTCCTGCAGAAAAAGGTGCATGCACCTTTTTCAAAATGTGTCCCGCAGAGAAATCACATGGTTATTTTGACCATGCAATTTCCCTACAGTTCCTGCACCCTCTTCCTGCACCTGTTTTTACATGCATGGGGGTGCCATTCAGAAGCAATGGCACCCCCAAGCATTTTCCCAGAGCCGTGCATTTTCACTGGGAATCGTTTTGATTTCTGCACCCGCAGCCACACGCATGGGTGTGAGCCTAGCATTATTGGAATCACTCCTAGAAGGAAGGATCATTGATCACTTAAAAATACACAACTTGCTGGACCAAAAGCAGCATGGCTTTACTGAGGGCAGATCATGTCATACTAATCTAATTGATTTTTTTTGACTATATTACCAATGTTTTGGACCAGGATGGTGCTGTGGACATATCTTGATTTTAGCAAGACAGTTCCACATAATGATCTAATACAAAATGTGTACAATCTAGGACTTAACCTATGAGTGGTTCGGTGGATATGTAGTTGGCTAAAGGATAGATACCAGAGTGTGGTTGTAAAAGGGGTTCATTCAGAACGGAGATCAGTCACTAGTGGTGTACCACAAGGTTCTGTACTAGGTCCTGTTCTATTTAATCTACATGTAAGTAATACAACTAAAAGGTCTGTTGGGCAAGGTATGTATTTTTACTGATGATACAAAGGTATGTAATAGGGTTAATATCCCTGGAGGTGTCTGTAACATGGAACATGATTTGGCATTGCTGGAAGATTGGTCAAAGCAGTGGAGACTGCATACCTCCCAAGTTTCTGAGATGGACACCTATTAGCAAAAATGTGTAGGCATAAGACACGCCCCCTACCACGCCCCCTTCAAAGGAGAATTATACAAAAAAAAAAGCATTAGTTAAACCCACATGTGCTTTTTTTTCCACTACTATTTTTTTATATTGACTTCTGGAATTTACAAATGCAGCAATTTGGAATATGGATTAAAGGTTTAGCTCTGTAAAATGCTTGTTAATAGATATGTAGTGGATTTTATATACAACTATATAGATCAGACCAAAATGAGGGACAAACAAGGTGGAAAGAAGAACAGAGGGACATTGCTCTAAATGAGGGACAGTCCCTTCAAATCGGGCACAGTTGGGAGGTATGGACACTGCTGTTTAACCACTTCCATACATGGCTGTTATCAGGGCCGCCATCAGGGGGGTACAGGCATTACACCTGTAAGGGGCCCGGAGGTCCCCAGGGGCCCGGATGGCAACCCCCTTTAAAAAAAAAAGGGGCCAATTTTTTTTTTAGAGGTCGGGAGGTCCCCAGGGGCCCAGAGGCCCCGGATGGCAACCCCCCTTTCTTTATTTATTTTTTATAAAAAAATATTTTATTTATATATTTTTATTTTATTTTTTAATAAAGGGCCATTTTTTTTTTTTAGAGGTCCGGAGGTCACCATATATATATATAATATTATTATTATTATTATTATTATTAAAGGGCCCCGGGTGGCAATCCCCCTTTTTTTATAAAAAAAAATTATATATATTTTTTTATATATATATATATATATATATATATATATATATATATATATATATATATATATATATATATATATATATATTTGTCTTTATATATTTTTTTATAGGGCCCCGGATGGCAACCCCCCTTTTTTAATAAAAAAAATTATATATTTTTTATATATATATTTTTTTGTCTTTATATATTTTTTTATATATATATATATTATTAAAGGGCTCAGAGGTCCCCAGGGCCCCATGTGTGGCAAATCCCCCCTTTTTTTTTTTTGTATAAATGTTTATTTTTTTATTTTTGTTTATATATATTTTTTTATGTTTATTTTAATTTTTATATATATATATATATATATATATATATATATATATATATATATATATATATATATATATATATATATATATATATATTTTTTTTTTATTATTAAAGGGCCCAGAGGTTTCTTTTTTTCATTTTTATTAAAGGGCCCAGAGGTCCCGGATGGCAACCCCCTTTTTTGTAATTTCTTTATATATATATATATATATATATATACACATACATACACACACACACACACACACACACACACAAACATTTATATTCATTATTAAAGGGCCCAGAGGTCCCCAGATGGCAACCCCCTTTTTTTATATATTTTTTTCTTTATTTCTTCTTTTTTGTGTAAAGGGCCCCCCCCGGTTCTCAATCCGCGTCAGCCCCCCCCCCCGCTTCTCAATTTCAGGCGGCAGCACCCCCCCCCCCCCGGTTCTCTGCTCCAGGGGGCCCATGCCTGAAGCTGTGTAAGGGGCCCCATAATTCCTGATGGCGGCCCTGGCTGTTATACACACATCCATACCAGGCCTATTCTGGCACTTCTCTCCTACATGTACAAATCATAATTTTTTTGCTGGAAAATTACGCAGAACCCCCAAACATTATATATATTTTTTAGCAGACACCCTAGGGAATAAAACGACGGTCATTGAAACGTTTTATCTTGCACGCTATTTGCGCAATAATTTTTCAAACGCCTTTTTTTTGGAAAAAAATTGTTTCATGAATTAAAAAAATAACAAAACAGTAAAGTTAGCCCAATTTTTTTGTAAAATATGAAAGATGATGTTACACCGAGTAAATAGATACCTAACATGTCACGCTTTAAAATTGCGCACACTCATGGAATGGCGCCAAACTTCGGTACTTAAAAATCTCCATAGGCAACGCTTTGAATTTTTTTACAGGTTACCAGTTTAGATTTACAGAGGAGATCTAGTGCTAGAATTGTTGCTGGCACTCTAACGCACGCGGCGATACCTCACATATGTGGTTTAAACGGCGTTTACATATGTCGGCGGGACTTGCGTGTACGTTCGCTTCTGTGCGCGAGCTACCGGGGACAGGGGCATTAAAAAAAATATTTTTTATTTCTTTTTTTTTTTTTACATATTTATTTCTTTTTTTACACTTTTTTTTTTTTTATTTTCACTTTTATTCCTATTACAAGGAATGTAAACATCCCTTGTAATAGGAATGTGTGTGACAGGTCCTCTTTATGGAGAGATGCGGGGTCAATAAGACCGCACATCTCTCCTCCAGGCTGGAAAGCATGAAATCGGTGAAAAAAAATTCACCGATCTCATGCTTGCTGTTGCTTAGCAGCCGCAATTGCGGCTTTGTTTACTTACGGGGACCCGGGCGTGACGTCATCACATCGCGCCCGGGTCCTCCGACGGTCATAGAGATGACTGGTGACCATATGCTTCCTGCCAGCGCTGGACGATTCGTTCTCCGGGCCCCCGATGGCACGGGAGAGCCCGGAGAAGCACCGGATGGCGGCGGGAGGGGGGGGGATGTCCCCTCCCGCCGCCTGTAAGAACGATCTAGCGGCGGAATCGCCGCTATGATCGTTCTTACGTTTTTCAGAATCGCCGGCAGAAGAGAAGGATATCTGAATGATGCCTCTAGCTGCAGGCATCATTCAGATATCCCCCCACAAAGTCCAGGACGTCACATGACGTCCACCCGGATCGAGGAGGGGTTCCTGCCGCCGTCATTTCACAATGACGCAGTAGGGAAGTGGTTAATGTTTCTAAATGTAAAATATTGCACCTAGGGAAAAAGAATCCCTTGAGAGAGAACAGCATTGGGGGTACAGTGTTAGCCAGCACTACAGAAAAAAAAGATTTGGGGGTACTTATTTCAGATGATTGCAAAACAGGCAGCGTGACCAGGCAGTAGGAAAAGCAAATATAATTCTAGGATGCATCGCTAGAGGGGTCACCAGCAGGAGGAAGAAGGAGGTCCTGATTCCCCTATATGCAGTTGATCTTTCGTGAGATCACATTTAGAATCCAAAAAAATACTTCTTCAGAAGTACTGATGAATGCCCAAGGTGCAGATCGACAGGCAATCTCATCCATATGCTATGGAAATGCCCAAAGCTATTTAGATACTGGGAGGAGGTGGTTGACATAATAAATAAAACTTCTAAAACCAAGTTAGAAGTTGTGTCTAAGACATGCCTATTAGGCAGCATAGAGGAAGATAGTGTGCCAGCCGGTTCCCTCAAGGTGGTACTGAGATGTCTCTTCCAGGCAAGGAAGTTATTTGCATGGAGGTGGCAGGCCCAGATGCCACCCACTGTCAAGTCTTGGGTTGAAACCATCAACACAATGATTTGGAGTGAGAGAGTGACATTCACTAAACAGGGCAATTATAAAAAGTTTGTAAGGATGTGGAAACCGTGGCTGGACGAAATAGGATGTCCTATATAATAAGATGACAGCTGGCTCTCAAAACTTAATTTATATTCTAACCCGCTATTGGGCATCCCTCTTTAGGGAAGATTTAATTAATTAATTATACCAACCTCAAAAACTGGTTCACGGTGTGAGGGGAGGGTGAGGGTTAGAGGGGTGGGCAAGTGGGTGGAAACGTGGGAAGATAACCTGGAACCAAGAGGTTTTTCACTTAATCACAACGTAATAGAGTAAGAGAGGATGATAAGATAGGGGGGAAAAGGGGAAAAAAGGTATGTTTTGTATATATTATGCCAAGACTATGCACGCTGGTGCACTGTTTTTTATATTTTTGTCCCGCAAACAATAATAAAAACGTTATGATTAAAAAAAAAAAAAAAAAAATAATCCAAAAAAATACAAATACAAAAGAATGAAATACAATAGAATACAAAATCAAACAAAAAGCAAAACAAACAGGCAAGCTCGATGGACTACTTGGTCTTTTTTCTGCCATCAATTTTCTATGTGTAGCAAAGTCCCGGGGGTCCTGAGGCCTAATGGTGACCTGCAGAGTTAGGGACAGCTAACATCCTTCAGTGTTGAGTGGGTTACAAGGCATGGTGGGTGTAATAAAGGATGACATGGTGGGCAACAGACACTTTTTGAATGCAAAGAGATTTATTGTTTTTTAACCGCTTGCCGACCGCTGCACGACGATGTACGTTTGGTAGAATGGTACGGCTGTGCAAATGGGCGTACCCGTACGTCGCTGGCGGCAGGAGCCCATCCCCCCTACAGTTAGAACACACTGAGGGAACACATTTAACCTCTTGATCGCCCCCTAGTGTTTAACCCCTTCCCTGCCAGTGACATTTATACAGTAATCAATGGCTACTTTTAGCTCTGATCGCTGTATAAATGTCAATGGTGCCAAAATAGTGTCAAAAGTGTCAGTTCTGTCTGCCGCAATGTCGCAGTCGCAATAAAAATCGCAGATTGCCACCATTAATAATAAAAAATAAATAAATAAAAAATATATCCCCTATTTAGTAGAACCGTTACTTCTGTTTGGACTACAAGCCCACAGTCCCAACCCTACGCTGCTTCTAGATAACCCCTTAGGTAGCCTAGCAGCCAGATGCCTCTGGGATAGGCCTTAGGTTTCTGGCCTATCAGCCCGAAGAAATATGACACATGTCCACCTGACTCTACCCAAATAAATAGGTTCTCCCAGCAGGCCCAGTAACCCAAGAAAAATCCCTGCTAATTGGCTGAGACACCCCATTTATTCCTAATCTGTCCTTGCAATGCCCTTGTCTTATCTAATGTCACCAGATACTTGTCCATCTAGCGACAGAAGAGAGAAGTGCAGCAATTCCAAAATTAGGGCAAAATCTATTTTATATGTACAGATTTCAGATTTATCTTTTTATATATTGTTTTATATGATTATATACAATGTGCAATAGACTGTTATTATTATACTGTAATAAGCTAAATTAGTCCTCACAGTTACAGACTTGTGTTTGTGATTGTGTGCTGGCACGGGCTGCCTGATTGCAACTTGTCCATGCTAATGAGCTCCCTAATTGGATAGCGATATCTGGATGGTGGTGAGAAGTTGAAAAGCATTAGGGATTAAATTCCCCATGTGTAGTTTCGGTATAAAGGATGCTACGTCTCGCCGTAAAGCCACGCCCTCAGATGATGTCATTGATGAAGAAACGCGTAGCTTTACGATGACCATCAGTGACGTCAGCACGTCGCTAGGGGACACAGCGTTCACTACCGTATGGTCGGCTGATGCTACCTGGTTTAATGTAAAGCCTGTTTGCAATATTGTTTAAGTGCAAGTCTTAAGAGGGGGTGATTTGTGGAAATCAATAAATCATTTTTAAAAACTGTATTACACTATGGGGGTTTCCTTTCTTTTCATTTGAAACGTGTGTACCACTGTGTGATCCAACCCTCTGGCGCAGCTTTCCCTGGTAGATTGGAGGCAGAGAGATAAAACCTTTATGTGTTTTGCCTGTAATCTAGCTGCTTTTGGTAAGAGTTTATTTTGAAGCGGCAGAAGTGCAGGGAGAGAGGTGAGGATTTCAACTAAGACAGCAGCCACCAGCACAAAATACATTTCTCATTTAATGTAAGTACAGTCCCTTGTGCTGATTTAAAAAAAAAAACGACTAAATTTAGGATTTAAGCTAAAAAATGCTGGTCCTCTGTTCCTGGGCATTAGCAAACACGTTTGTGAGGGTCCCTACATTGGGCGACAAGCCCCACTCACACGCTACAATAGTAAATCAGAGTCTTGACATTATGATATCAAAAATTTGTCCTTGGTGAAAAGGGTAGCTTTTAAAAGATATGCAAATATCTAAATACCTTATTGGGTGAATGCCAATCTGGAGGATTGGGAGTTCCTAGGCAGATTGCATGACTGAAAGAACTGAAAGCCAATGAATGGAAGATAAAGGGCATGAACAGTAAAACTGGGGAGGAAAGGACTGTTTCCTGGCCCTACCTCATGTCAGCACACAATGGGTTACCGCTACCTTTGGAACCCACAGGATCACCTATACCTAGCTAAATAAAAGACAGTCCCTCCTCAACTGAAGTGTTCTTCTTTTTTGGTCATGCTCCAGGCCACCTGTTGATTGAAGTTAGTAAGTACCTTGGTTGCTGCAAGTATATCTCCCCTGCCACACCTACCCTTCCAGGTTTAGCCTCTCCTGGAGTTGGAAGACCCAGAATGTTGGATGTAAACCTTCCTGAAACTCGGTTTCCCTGTGTGCTGGGCTGCAGGAAAGGTTGCTTAAACAGAACGGATATTGTACAGGTGGGGTATTAGTGAGCTCTGCAATGTCACCAGTTGCCTCTCCCTAGGCTTTTTTTTTCCTGTCTTGTATAGGCAGCGCCTCACACTGCTCTCCTGGTTTTGTTTTCAGTCTGAGAGCGACTATGGATGTTGTTACAGAGGGCAGAGAGATGGGGTGGTGTGGGATAGCATGGCCAATCCCGTTTCCAGTCAAACAAGATCTTTTATGCCAATATCAGTACTACAGTCCATTGAGACTACTTTTTAATAGCCTGGCTATTGAATTGGCTAGATTAGAGGTGCAAGGATTCTGATCTGAGGTGGTTCAGACCTTGGTTCAGACCTTGGTTCAGACCTTGGTGAAAGCCAGAAGATCACCCATGAACACTACATATGAGAGGATATGAAGGAAATTTGCCTTGTTTGCTCAGCAAAAGGTTTCTCTCTTGTGTCCCCAGCTCTACTCAATATCCTGGACATTTTTACAGTCAGTGTGAGAGGCTGGTCTGGTATAATACTCCATTAAAGTACGGATCTCTGCTTTATCCTCTTTCTCAGCCTGCTGATGGGCCGAAGAACCTTTGAGCTGCTTCATGCAGGTGGTAATCCATATACAACCCCCAAGGAAATCCTTGTTCCCTTCATGGAACCTAGGATTGATTCTGAAAGCACTAGTGCAGGCACCCTTTGCTCCAATAGCTTCATTTCCATTTAGGTTCCTCGTGGTAAAGTTAGTCCTTTTGATAGCAGTTGCTTCAGATAGAAGGATGTTGGAGATTGTAGCACTTTTTTGCAAAGATCCCCTTTGCACGAGAGTCATTGAGTACACAGCAGGAAGACTTTAGTTCCTAACACATGGTCAAGTTGCTAGCAGTGTACTTACAAAGGTCTAAGGCTGCATTCACACCTAAGCGACAAGTAACGCCGCGTACGCAGCGTATTTTGCCGCGATTTCGTTTACTTTTTTTTTTTTTTTTACAAAGAATTAAACATTGCTGTCTATGGCCGAACGCCAATGCCGCCTGAAAAAAAGGGTCCGGGACTTGTTTTCAGGCGGCAGGCGTACGGCGTTTCGGCGTTCGGCGTGAGATGTGAACCATCTCATAGACAGCAATGGAAATTCGCCCCTCCAGCGTATCGAGCGTCGGGCGTTTTGTCACCAAGGTGTGAATGGAGCCTTAAGACATGCGGAAGGTGGACAATCTTTTTATTTTGACATCAGATTTTCAAGAGTCATCTTCTTTAAATTAACCAGAGGGATTACATTGGCATGCAGGAAGTAGGCCTTTCTGCTCCGAAACAGGTGCAAGCTGCTTTCAGCAAAGGAGTGGCAGCCATTGAAGATATACTGTATTTGTTTGCGTAAAACACTCACTTTTTTACCCTGAAAATGGAGGGTAAACTGTGCTTGCGTGTTATACGCAGGGGGCTGTGGAAAGTTTTTTCCCCTGAAACGACCCTCTTAAAGTTAGGGTGTGTGTTATACACCTGTGCGTGTTATACACCGATAAATACGGTTTGTGAAATGATTAGCTTAAGTTCTTGTGTGGCCTTCATTCGACTATACAAGCTAGCCGTGCGGTCAGCAAGTTCTGCAACATTTGGGATAAGAGACATTCATTTTTTTCTTGTCTTTAGCAGCTTTTCTTTGATTGTCAGTGTTTCTTTCATGTGTTCTCTCTTGCCCATTTCAGCTAGTTATATCCCATTGTGTGCCGACGTGAGGTAGGGCCAGGAAAACAGAAAATTTTTATCAGATACTTACCATAATTTTACTTTCCTTGCCTATTCTCACGTCAGTACAGGACTCCCTACCTAGGTTATCAAACACTTCAGTTGGGGAGGGGCTGTCTTTTATTGAGCTAGGAAGAGGTGGTCCTGTGGATTCCAGAGGAGGAGTTAATCCATTGTGTGTAATGTGCTGCGTAAACTGTTGACGCTACATAAATCCTGTATGAGAATAATAATAATTGTGTGCTGACGTGAGGATAGGCCAGGAAAGGAAAATTGCGGTAAGTATCTGATAACAATTTTCCATTATCTGACTTGCTGAAGCTTCTAATGCACACTTTGAGAAATTGTGCAGTGAAATGAGAATAAGGAATTTCAGTACAGTAGAGCAGCCTGTACAACAACAACTGCGTAAAACTGAAGGTAAGGCCAGAGTTCAGTTTTAACAGATTTTCTAGAGAAGGCAAACTCAGTTACCAGGTAAGGAGGACATTAGTCAAAAGGCAATTAAGTAGCTAATGGTAATGATGAAGTAGATGCAGAGATCCACAGCTGAGATAGAAGAACTCTTCAATAGAATAGCTAAAACCCAGATGCTCCACAAAGCTGGGTTTTGGAAATATGACAAAAAATTCATATCAAATCTAATTTGGAGTGTGCCAAAAGGCACAGGTGATACACAGCAAACAGCAGAACAATAACTCTCTGTTTTGACAACAGCTAAATTTGAGATTTTGAGGTTAGCACAAAATGTTATGAATGTCAAAAAGTCCAAACTGAGGTGTTCATTTCCAGAGAACAGTATCCCCACAGTGAAGTATGGTGGTAGTAGTATTATGAAGTGGGGATGCTTTTCATCATGAGTGAACACAAAATAGGTAAGAACTGAGAACACAGATAGATTGAGTACAGTTTTAACAGATTTCAGCTTTAACAGATTCTCTAAAATCAGTTTTAACCGATTCTCAGTTTTAACAAATTCTCAGTTTTAACCGATTCTCTAGAGAAGGCAAACTCAGTTACCAGGTAAGGAGGACGTTAGTCAAAATGAAATCAAGTAGCTAATGGTAATGATGAAGTAGATGCAGAGATCCACAGCTGAGATAGCAGAACTCTTCCATAGAACAGCTAAAACCCAGATGCTCCACAAAGCTGGGTTTTGGAATTATGACAAAAATGTTATATCAAATCTAATTTGGAGTGTGCCAAAAGGCACAGGTGATACACAGCAAACAACAGAACAATAGCTCTCTGTTTTGACAACAGCTAAATTTGAGGTAAGCACAAAATGTTATGAATGTCAAAAAGTCCAAACTGAAGTGTTCATTTCCAGAGAACAGTATCACCACAGTTAAGCATGGTGGTAGTAGTATTATGAAGCGAAGATGCTTTTTCATCATCAGTGAACACAAAACAGGTAAGAACTGAAAACAAAGATAGATGTAGTCAAATACATGGCAATTCTAGAGAAAGGCATGTTTAAGTCAAAACCTAGGACAGGAGTGGAGGTTCCTCTTTTCAGCAGGTGAGCGATTCTAAACACACAACTAAAGCTACATTGGAGTATTTTAACACCGAGACCTGAATTTATTGGAATGTATGAGGCCCAGCCCTCAATCCAATTGAAAATGACTGTTCATTAATGGTCCTCATCCAACCTGACAGCTACAGAAATTGTCAGGAAGCCAAATGTGTAAAGCTGGTAAAGACCTGTATCAAAACACACACAGCTGTAATTGTGACCAAAATCTGTCCTACGGAGTATTGACTCGGCATTGTACATTTACAGTTTGTAACAAATAACTTTTTCATTTTTTTTTAAATGTAACTGACTTTTATTTTACAATAATAAATATACTGCACTTCCAAAGTGTTAAGCATGTTGTATAAATTAGGTTGCACAAATATTACTGCAATCCATTTAAAGTTCAAGTTTTAAAATTACAAAGTGTGCAAAAGTTTATACGTTTGCAACGCAGTGCATTTTATGCATATCAAGTTTGGCAGTAAGATCTACATTTTAATGTTCATCAATAGGTTTGATTTACTAATCTTATAAGCTTGTTCACTGTACTGTAGATCTCTAGATATTTTTTGCATTTGAGATACTTTGAGCTGACTTTAGTTAATCAGACCCATCAGGGCAGGGGTCAAGTCCTGGGGAAAAAAGTGTGGATCCCACCCAAGATCCACCCCCCCCCCCCACCAAAAAAAAAAATATATACGCTCATATGCATAATTACTAAATTGCATGTTTTTTTTTAAGCAAGTTCGTTCTAAATCCCGCGATAACTCGCGGCAGACCTCCGCAATGTCTCCTGGGAACAATGACAAAAGCTCCCAGGAGACATTGTGGCATCGAGGAAGTGACGAAATAACCACTACCCGATGAATCCATATACAGGAAGCGGTCAGTAACATAAAGGATTACTAAGGTTTGCCTTCCCCTGACAGTGACTGGAGCTGGGCATCGCCGCTTAGTGAAGGATTGGCTCGGGCGGCTCGGCTGCTCTAGCCCTGCAAAGGGAACTGAGTTCCTGCTGTGAAAAAAGTGCAGGAACTCCATTCCCACGCGTTCCCGCAGGACTTGAGCCCTGCATCAGGGTTGATTTATTAAAAGAATAGAGACTGTTCCTTTAGCAAAGTAAACATTCACTTAGTTTAGTGTATATGGTGCTACTATCGGGGTTATTTACGAAAGGCAAATCCACTTTGCACTACAAGTGCAAAGTGCACTTGAAATTGCACTGAAAGTGCACTTGGAAGTGCAGTCACTGTAAATCTGAAGGGTAGATCTGAAATGAGGGGGAAGCTCTGCTGATTTTATCATCCAATCATGTGCAAGCTAAAATGCTGTTTTTTATTCTCCTTGCATGTCCCCCTCGGATCTAGAGCGACTGCACTTGTAGTTTGCACTTGTAATGCAAAGTGGTTTTGCCTTTCGTAAATAACCCCCAATGTTCACTTCAATTACACAATCAAATACAAGCAAAAATCCTGTTTTATAAACATTTCCTAGCATGGAATTGGGTATTCAGAGTGACCACAGCTTCATCGTATTAATTACGCTGAGTGAACATTCACTTTTCTTAGTTAACAGTCTCTACTCCTTTAGTAAATTAACCCTAATATGTTTTTTGTTCTTCTTGATACTTTTTAACCTTTACGTTTGTTTGTATACTATTTTTCTTTTTAGATCTGAACTCTTTACTGTTTTTTACAACATAAAAAAGATATAAAGAATGAACATATAAATCAATTCAGTGCTAAATGCCTTCCAACATATGTTGTTAGCATACATCAAGAAAGACATGTCAATGATTAAAGCATATGCCATTTAAAAGCCCTCTTGTTATGACAAAGAATGAACTAACATTAGTGGCCTTCATATAAATAAAACTGTCAAAGCTTGGGGGATCCAGCTATGTCCAGTTTTAGTATTTAACATCAGGCAGTATCATACAATTATCCACAGATTCTTTGTTATTCACTGTTCTCTGTTGTGGTGGCATTACCAATAAAAAATGATCGCTCACATTCTGGTAACTGGGAGAGAGGCTAGCTCAAAACATCAAAGGCTTTGACCGACTGCTCCAAGGAGATAGGTTCCAGCAGTCCATGCAACGAGCAAGGAAACAAAGGCTCCCCTCCATCCCACTGAGGTGTCTACTTGACTTGTCATGAAGTGTGTTTTTCACCCACTTTCTGAAGATGAAGCTCTAGCAATGGGAAGGACACATTCTGCCCACAGTTGTGTCACCAAGGCTTCTTATGAGGCGGATATAGGCAGTTAGAGCACCATAAATCAAGGCAAACCATACATGAGCAGCTGGCACATGTGCTAATAACTATAATTATTAATCATGTCAATTTCACACCCTTCAAGTTTCAACTCAATGTTTTCTCCAGGATGCACAACTCTGGCGCCTTGAGCTATTTGTGGTATGAAAATATGATATGTAGAAGGTCTTGAATAATTGTATTATGACAGTGTTGATCTGCCTACAATTGTGTTTGTGGGGCATTACAGCCTGACAAAAGTTGTTCCTTATCTTCTAAAATATATCACTGTCACATGCTCTGAATGGCATCAAATACTTTCAGCATATTGCTAAGATTCTAGCTGCTAGGACACCATTATTCCAGCCTAGTGTTACTGTGGGCACATCCACTTTGATGTTTTATTTATAATTGAGGTACAGCAGCCATTTTACTGATTGCTTGTTTACACTGAAAGTACCAAGCCTAATCACATCTATTTGTACTAAATGAAAAGCAAAAATAAAGTTATAACACTGAATATTTTTTTGTAGTTAAATAACATTTTAGGGTGTGTATTGCGCACATTTTTTATCTTTGTCTATACTGTAATTACATAACACAATTATACTGTCTAGACTACATGTGGGAAATGCACACCAGTAATCACAAACATAAGCATGGAGTTTACATAAATTAAATAAAAGCAGCAGTCTTCAGATACCCATGTTTTTATGAACACAACTTAAAGAGAACATTTAAGGGGAATTAATACATATTTCTGGAGCCTATTCATATTATATGCAGCTCAGGACAAAGAAAAAAAAATGAGAGCAGACGTGAAGGAGGTAAAAGATTTTTGAACTGAATATTTATTAAATTATTATTATTATTATTATTATTATTATTATTATTATCATTATTATTATTATTATTATTATCATCATCATCATTTCTACTACTATTTATATTAACTGTAGTACTAGAAAACATTGCTTATGTCTGACAGCCATGCTGTACTATGGTAGATTTGAAATTTACTTGTGAAAGAACAAGCGTGTGCCATCTACTGGGCAAAATGTAAAACACACAACAAAACCTATATTTTCAATGTTTTTGAGACTAACGTTTTGAAAGTGTCATTTGTTAAAAAAAACCTACACACATAGTTTGAAAGGAGAAACGTGTCCAACTATTGCAACCAAAAAAAGGGAAATGCTTAGAAAGTATTTTATATTGAATTGCATTATAACATTTCAGCCTGGTTTTGCGATTCGGCACTGCGTCGCTTTAACTGACAATTGCGCGGTCGTGCGACGTGGCTCCCAAACAAAATTGCCGTCCTTTTTTTCCCACAAATAGAGCTTTCTTTTGGTGGTATTTGATCACCTCTGCGGTTTTTATTTTTTGCACTATAAACATAAATAGAGCGACAATTTTGAAAAAAAAACAATATTTTTTACTTTTTGCTATAATAAATATCCCCCAAAAATATATAAAAAATATATTTTTTTCTCAGTTTAGGCCGATACGTATTCTTCTACCTATTTTTGGTAAAAAAAATTGCAATAAGCGTTTATTGGTTGGTTTGCGCAAAATTTATAGCGTTTACAAAATAGGGGATAGTTTTATTGCATTTTTATGATTTTTTTTTTTTTTACTACTAATGGCGGCGATTGGCAATTTTTTTCGTGACTGCGACATTATGGCGGACACTTCAGACAATTTTGACACATTTTTGGGACCATTGTCATTTTCACAGCAACGTACCTGAACGTGCATGTGCCCAGCCGTGCCATTCTGCCGACATAAATGTGCAGGAGGCGGTCCTTAATTGGTTAAAGGATCACTAAAGGCAAACTTTTCTTTTTTTTAAATAAAAAACATGTTATACTTACCTCCACTGTGCAGCTCGTTTTGCACAGAGTGTCCCCTAACCCTGTCTTCTGGGGTCCCTCGGCGGCTGTCTCGGCTCCTCCTCGCAAAAGCTTTCCACCTTCATGCGAGCGAGCTTGCATGGTGGAAAGCTTTTGCGAGCACGCTCCCGTGATACAGCGGCGAGCATAGCCGCCGACTGTATCACTTGGCCTCGCCCCCCGGCGCGCCGCGTCATCTGCTGTGATTGACAGCAGCACTAGCCAATGGCTGCGCTGCTATCAATCAGTCCAGCCTAGCCAATCAACGGCCAGGCTGGGAACCGAAGAGGATCACGTGGACGCGCGCGGGACTTTCGAGGGGTCAGGTTAGTAAAACGGGGGTTCGGGGGGGGGGGTGGTACCATCGGATGTTTTTTCACCTTAATGCATAGGATGCATTAAGGTGAAAGAACATTTACCTTTACAACCCCTTTAACCTTAAAACCTTAAAAACATGTAAAAGAGTAGAACTCATGTTATCATGAAGATCTTTTTATAGCACTATATTGAAATAATATTGATACAATTCTTTTTTTGCATATAGTGCAAAATTAATATGATTTTTAAAACATTTAATATAGTGTGTTTTGCTAATAAATTAAGATAGTAAAAAAACGAAAGGTCTTTTCTTTACAAGTCGGGGCAGACAGTTGAGCCATGGATTTACTTCCCCCTTAATCTAACATGGCAGGAGGAGGTTGTACAAATGTCACACCCTTTGCACAAATATACCCCTTGTGGCATTCGGTGAGGAGTGTCTCCGTAGAAAAAACAACTGATTCAACTGAATAGGATTGCACCCAAACCAACCTGCAACCACATGCAATGCACACAGTTGCTGCACATTGTTGTTGGCTTTACAGGGTTTAAGCAGACAGTGAGGAGGCAACTTATCGGCTCTCAGCTGCCCTTTAAACACTCTGAAAATGAACCACCGTTTATAGCTTTTCAGAGGGCACCATAGGTGTAAACTAACCCAAAGATATTTAATATTCATATAGTATGCATGTTTACTATTGTCATTTTGTTTTTGTTTTTATTTTGCCTGTGTAATTTGTATATGTTAATGATACTAATAAAGATGTAGCGAAAAAATATAAGTGCAAATCTGAAAAAACAATAAATAAATATAGATGAAAGTCCAGACTTCCAATAGTCAATTGGCCATCAACAATGTGTTAAAAATGTGTGAAATCTTCATATACACCCCCGGAGTTTTTTGTGCTGTCTGACCAGTCACCCAGTTCAATATATCTGCTCACCTCCAAATGTGGAATATAAAATCAAGGTCGTAAAGGTATATATAATCATAACCAAAGGGATATCTTTTCCATTTCACTTCTGTATCCTCCTCCTCCAGCAGCTCCAAACTCACAGGTAAGGTTGCATGTATATTTTTTTATATTCAGGCTGGGCTGCTGCCTCCCTTGAGGGGGCCCCAATTGGAGCACCCGTGTACAAAGAATGTTATAGATATAGGGTTGGTGGCGCTGCCCGTCACCCAAAGAGTGATCCTCCACAGTGAGTCACTCTTCCCGGGTAAGTGTGCAACAAACGGATGATACTCAATTCCGTCACCTGAAGGGTAATCCTCCAAATAGGTCACTTTTCCCAGAAGGAGGGTGAGTGAGTTATCAAAACTGAGTGTTATAAAGGTGTTCTCTGTGATTTATTTAAAAATGTGTTAATTAGTGCTCATTTGTTGTGTAATACCCAGGTAGTTAACTTATAATCTCAAAATAAATGTACAAACGAATGTACAAAATTATATTAATGATCTTAGCCTATACTGTCTGGTTTCATCAAGGATGCTTCATTCCTAATCATATGTGGTAACCTTATAGCACACGTGAATAGGGGTTACTCATATATCAAAGAATGTGGAAATAAATCAAAAATAAAAGTGAAAGTCCAGTGAAAAAATTCAATGAAAAACATTTTTTGCAGTGAAAAACAAAATGCAGAAGATTTAGAATTATATTCAAATTATAAAGTTCAATTATAAGTGTTGCGGATGAATGACAAAATTTCAAGTGACTTTTGTGCTTTTCCAAAATGACTCGTGCCTAGGTTTAGCCACAGGTGTGCAGTAAATCGAGTGACATCCTTGCCCCTCTTCAGTTCCCCACTCACCAGATCCCTACACCCCTGCAGGGGTAAAGCGCATGTAGCGAGTGTCTAGGCAGTTCTCGGAACGGTTACCTCCTCCTTGGCTCAGCAAACACTGGGGTGTCTGGATGCCTCAGCCCCTCCAGGGGCTCGCCACCTGAAATGAATGGGTTGGCAATGATCACCTCTGCGGTTCACTGTAGGATATCCTCATGGACGAAAGAGAAGGGCACTCATAGTGTAAATCCGAATGGTTTGTATATTAAAACTACTTAAAAAATGTTTAAGAACATTCAAGTATAACAGCTGGCATATCCTGGTTGCAAACCATGAGCTCTGGACTGGTGTGCGTTCCACGGACCGGAACTTCTCAACCAGAAGTGACGTGAGTGCGTACCAAGCTCTGCCTTACGTGTTTTGTCATAGGACGTTATCTGAAGTGGCGCCATCTTGGTGCACCTCACATCTAGTTATAGTGAGTGGTCTGCAGGGTTCACCCCCTACAGAGGCGGGTTTAGAATTTAAAAGGACTGGTTAGCACAGGTTTGCTCTATACACCCTTAGTGTTAATTTCCTGCTTTTGCTAGCTTCCTCCCTTTGTATCACAAAGGGTAGTGTATTGTTTCGATCATAACATTTGTATACCTGGGCTGATCTCTACACATCCCTGGTTATTTCCAGCCCAAACGCCCCCAGTGGTCAGATTTGGAACACCCCCTGCAATTCTGCTCTCTGTTGCAATTCAGATATTATCCAGTAAACATGAAATCATATATATATATATATAAAACGATAATAATAAAACGATGGTAATACAATGGTAATGAAGAGTAATGAACCCTAATCTATTGCTCTATACAATTGATATATTCAGAGGGAAGAGTGTATCAGTGGTTTGTATTTTGTTATATTAATTTTATGGACCATTCCTAACTTGACAGATATTAGATTATACATACCCGTATTTTTCGCTCCATAAGACGCACCTGACCATAAGACTCACCTATGTTTTAGAGGAGGAAAACAATAAAAAAAATATTCCAAATGGTGTTCAAAAATATTTACCAGTGCCCCTGAAAATCAGCCTGAACAGTGACAAAGAAATGCAGCTGTACTATTGCCATTAACACAGCGTGACTATTGCCATAAACACAGCTTTACTAGTAGCTTAACCCAGCCTTACCTCATGTAATTTCATCCTCCTAACAGAAAACAGAGCAGTGCGAGCAGCCGAATGTTCCATCTTCTGTCTCAGCAACAATGTCAGGCCCAGCCAGGAGATCGCCCGGCGCTCACAGGGGCATATTTCTGGGGGGAAAAAGTGCATCTTATGGTGCGGAAAATACGAAACTTTCCAACTAAATAATCTCATCGGTAATTTTCACATATACAACAGTAGGTAACCGTGCATGGTTCCCACCACTATTATGTGGTCATTGTATCATCATGAACGTCTACTTATTTTTTACAAGAGGGATTTCTAAAATTAGAATTGGCTAGCAATCCCAGACGACATCCCGTAGTGACGAAACGCGTAGGATGTGGCCTGGAGTTCTGACGTCATTACGCCTCACCATACGGAGATACACTGATATAACTAGCGGAGGAAACCTGGAAGAGACGCCGCAAAACACTGTGCTCCTTTACTGTTTTAACACTGCGCAATTATAACCATCCTTTTGTAAGTGCAATATCTTTTCTTTCCATTAAATATACGTCACAGTATTACACTATGGAGTCTCTTTTGTTTATATCCCCCTGAGATACCAGATACTGCTTTCATCTGTAATAACCGGTACCAGCTGTGGGTCTATAGGGAGAGCTAAAATATCTGCGTTTGAATTGACCGCCGTGACAGTGGTAATTTCTTAGGGTAAGGAGACTACAATACTAGCTTTCGGGTGCCTCAACTGGTGGAAGGAAGCCTTTCTTAATACTAGTCTCCTTTTCTCTGCACTATTATGTTCCCTATAAGGACTGATTTATCTCATGATTAAACTCTTATTACACTGAGGATTTATCCATCAGCACGCATCAATATCTGATGTTTTGGGACTTTAATTGTACACTCAATTTTCCTTTCTTCACAGCATGAATATTTTTTTATATAAAAAAAAATTCCTATTATTGGGTTTATTGATCACGGTTTCTAGCGCTGTACCGATCACATATCACACACATAGATGTGCTCACCAATACAAGTACACTTGCCGACAAGCTCACGCCGATATAAGTCTGCAAAATGGCATATTAGCGTACCTGTACATTGCCCCTTAAGAGGTGGCATTATGGGTGTGCACGCCCGCCGCAAGCTCCGTGAGTGGAACCGCTGATCCCATGGACTCGGTGTCCGCCGGGATTCCCGCGATTGTCTCATGGAGAGGAAGAACGGGGAAATGCTAATCTAAACAAGAATTTCTCCATTCTGCCTAGTGACAAGGACACTGATCACAGCTCCCTGTCATCGGGAGCGGTGATTAGTGTCGTGTCACACGTCGCCCCTCCCCCACACAGTTAGAACACATCCCTAGGACACTCCCTGGACCCTGGATAATCTGTAATGGTGGGGAGGGAGATCTGTATGGGAGTATCTGTACAATAATTAAAGAATCGTTTTGGGTTACAAGGACTGTGTCATATGTTACCACATTTACATAGAGAGTTCAAAAGCTTAAATTATAAGCCATAGCACAATGTAGGCCGAACTCCTTCCCCCCAAAAAAAGTTGACCTACTCTGCTAGGGATCACAGTGGCTGTCATTGTTGCTTTTTCAGATTTGGTACAGACCAACACTTTAGCTGCCTTATCTGGTGTATTCCTGTACCTTTACTCTCTGTTTATGCTATGTTATATACAGTACAAGCATACCCCACTTTTAAGTACACAATGGGGTTTATTTACTATCGCTGGAAAGTGCAAAATCAGGCTCACTTCTGCATAGAAACCAATGAGCTTCTAACCCCAGCTTTTTCAATTAAGCCTGGTAATAAAACCTGGAAGCTCATTGGTTTCTATTTAGAAGTGAGCCTGATTTTGCACTCTCCAGCGATAGTAAAAAAAACTCCATTGTGTACTTAAAAGTGGGGTATGTGTACACAGTATGTGCCATAGTTTGGAGACTCAGAGGAAGCACACTTATTAGAGGTGACTTGATGTGGCAGCATGACTTCCACATGTATATGCAAATGTATACAACTAAAACCTATGGGCCAGATTCACAAAAAACTCCGGCGGCGTAACGTATAGTCTTTACGTTACACTGCCGCAAGTTTTCAGCGTAAGTGCCTGATTCTCAAAGCACTTACCTGTAAACTTGCGGCGGTGTATCGTAAAGACGTCCGGCGCAAGCCCGCCTAATTCAAATGGGGCGTGTACCATTTAAATTAGGCGCGCTCCCGCGCCGGACGTACTGCGCATGCTCCGTTTTGAAATTCCCCCGTGCTTTGCGCGAAGTGACGTTATTTTTTAGAACGGCGACGTGCGTAACGTACATTCGTATTCCCGGACGTCTTACGCCAAAAAAAAAAAATTTGAAATTCGACCCGGGAATGACGGCCATACTGATCTAAAGATAAGCCATGTTAAAGCAGGTGTAACTTTGCGACGGGAAAAAATTACTAGCGACGACGTAACGAACGCGAAAACCTTTGTGGATCGCCGTAAAAGCTCATTTGCATACCCGACGCAGGAAAACTACGCGAACTCCACAGAGCGGCGGCCGAAGTATTGCATCCTAAGATCCGACGGTGTAAGTCAATTTCACCTGTCAGATCTTAGGGCTATCTATGCGGAACTGATTCTATGAATCAGCCGCATAGATACGACAAGAGATACGATGGTGTATCAGGAGATACGCCGTCGTATCTCTTCTGTGAATCTGGCCCTATGTTTTTAACCTGAATAGTTGAAACTTTATTAAAAATTTTTTGCTGGCTCATTCATTTCAAATTTACTGTCTCTGACTGAAGCCTCAGAAACAGCCATATAAAAAAAAGAGAGAGAAGACGATGAGTCATCATTTTGACCCACGTATGTATCTGTGGCGTAAATAGAACCTTCAGGGCACCGGTGCAAGAAACCATGAAGGGCTCCCCGGTCAGGGCCCTTCCCTCCGAGACCGGTGCCGGAACGCAAATGCCCGGTCACAAGTGCGACCTTTGTGTCCCTCGTGGTTCCAACACTGGTGTCAATAGGTTTTTATTTTGTATTTTTTACAATATTATTTTTTTAGAATTTGGGGCTTTGGTGAGATATCAGGGGTCTAAACAGACCTCTGATATTTCAACTTTGAGACGGAAAATGGAAATTGAAGACACAGCCTGCAATCCCTTTTCTGCAGCCTCAGTTGCACTGAATTAATGGACAGGAATAGCTCTGTACTGAGGCTGAATAGAAGAAGCGATGGGGGCAGCTGCATATAGAGGAACCAATTTTTTAATTTTCCTCATGCAGCCACTAAATGCCTGCTTCTCCTCCTCTCCCTCCCACAAGCATTCAGTGGCTGCAGGAAAATTAGGAGATTGGTTCCTTTATATGCAGCCACCCCCGCCACTTCTTCTATCCAGGTGTACACGGGGGCCGCACAGGCTCCCTGCAGCTTGGGGCTGGGTCTCAATTGCAACCCCTGTGCCTCCTGTAGGTACTCCCAGGGGTAAGAAAAAACTGAAAAACAAGTCAAAAAAGGTTTAAAGCTCTACTGACTGGATCTGAGAAAACAAAGACATTCTCTTAAGGAAAGGAGAATGTTCATTTATTTATCTATCTAATTATTCTCTTTATTTATTTTATCTGCAAATGGCTGAGGCCCAGATTCACATATAATTACGTTGCTCCTGGGCAGCGTAGCGTATGTTATTTACGTTACACCGTCGCAGGTTTACAGCGTTAGTGCCTGATTCTCAGAACACTTACCTGTAAACTTGCGGCGGTGTATCGTAAAAGCGCTCGGCGCAAGCCCGCCCAATTCAAATGGGGCGGGCACCATTTAAATTAGGCGCGTTCCCGCGCCGAGCGTACTGCGCATGCTCCGTCGGGTAAATTACCCGACGTGCATTACGCTAAATGACGTTGCACCGATGTCATTTGCTTAGACGTAAATGGCCTCCAGCACCATTCACGGACGTCTTACGCAAACGACGTAGATTTTTAAACTTTCGACGCAGGAACGACGGCCATACTTAACATTGGCTGCGCCTCATAGACCCAGGGGCAACTTTACGCGTCGCAAAGGCTACGGAAACGTCGTAAATTCTCTGCGTCGAGCGCGTGTACGTTCGGGAATCGTCGTAATTTGCTAATTTACATAAGCGATGGGGAAAACGACGTCGGCGACACCTAGCGGCGGGAAAAAAAATTGCATTTAAGATCTGACAGCGTAAGAGCCTTACACCTGTCAGATTTAATGGGTATCTATGCGTAACTGATTCTAAGAATCAGTCGCATCAGGGCCGTCTTTAATATGGTTTGGGCCCTGGGCAAACGTTTTTTTTGGGCACCCTCCAGCTTATTTTGGGCCTGGCTGGTTCACATGTATGGCGGTCTTCATTTGTGCAGGTACAGCAGCCCATTGGTTTGAATGGGCTGCCATGCCTTTGTTTCCTGCAGAAAAAAGGTGCAGTCAGCATTTTAAAAATACAGTTGCCTTGAAATCCATTCTGCTTTTGCACCATGCTACTTACCTGCAGTTCTTGCACACACAAACGCACTGTTTTTAAAAGCGTGACCTAAACGTCTAAAAATGCAGCAAGTTTGACAGTGCGGGAACTGCAGATAAGTCACAGCAGACAGCATAATGGACAGACAGTGCTGTATTTCAGTGCTTGATGGGCATAGGCGTGCCGTGTGCGCAGCCTATTACATGAGGCATGCGCTTTTCTTTGCAGGAAACGCAGGCATGGCGGCCCATTCAAATGAATGGGCTGCTGTGCCTGCGCAAATGTGGGCCGCCAAAACACATACATGTGAACCAGCCAGGCCCAAAATAAGCCCATCAAGCAGTTAAATACAGGCATTAATGCCATGTGCTCTGAGGCCTTACTCAGCCTGGACTGCAGGTCTGGTCTGTGATTTAAAGAGTTCCTCTATTTTACACATGGCATGGCATGGGGTCCCATGGTGCTAAAGCAGAATGGAAAGACGGTGCTGTGACCCCCATGCCATGCCATGTGTAAAATAGAGGAACTTTTTAAAACACTGACCAGACCTGCAGTGAATCATCAAACATTATAAAGACTTTGGGCACACTCTACAGAAAACTTCTATATACAATATAGATTAGCAAACAGTGACATACCTTGAGGAGCAGGACATGAAGAAGTCAGCCTCGGGAAGAGCAAACTGGAGATTTTATAAAATCACATTCTAATTCACTTTTATATACAAGCAGCACCCAGTGGCAGGAAGGGAGAAGTGCACGTCTAAAGTACATTTTAAAACACTGGGAAGGGAAGCAGTACTGTCACTGGCTGCGTGCCGCTGATGATTTTCAGCCTGATTTGTGGGCAGCACAGGGGCTTAACGGGCGGCAGGGATCAGGAATTATGGGGCCACTTACACAGCTTCAGGCATGGGCCCCCTGGAGCAGAGAACCGGGGGGGGGGGGTGCTGCCGCCTGAAATTGAGAAGCGGGGGGGCTGCCGCGAATTTAGAAGCAGGGGGCCCTTTACAAAAAAAGAAATAAAGAAAGAAATAAAGAAAAATATATATAAAAAAAGGGGTGTAGCCATCTCTGGGCCCTTTAATAAAAAGAAAAAAAGAAATAAAAAATATATATAAAATATATATATATGTTTTTTTTTTAAAAAGGGGGTTGCCATCTGGGTCCCTGGGGACCTCTGGGTCCTTTAATATTTTTTTTTTAATAAAAATAAATTACAAAAAAAAGGGGGTTGCAATCCGGGACCTCTGGGCCCTTTAATAAAAAAATTTAAAAAATATATATAAAAAAGAAACATTTATAAAAAAAAGGGGGGGTTGCCATCCAGGGCCCTGGGGACCTCTGGGCCCTTTAATAAAAATAAAATAAAAAAATATATAAAGAAAAATAAAAAAATAAACATTTATAAAAAAAAATAAAAGAGGGTGTTTGCCACATGGGGCCCTGGGGACCTCTGAGCCCTTTAATAATAAAATATATATATATATATATATATATATATATATATATATATATATAAAAAATAAATAAAAATAAATAAAATAATATGAAAACAAAATTATAAAAAAAGGGGGGTTGCCATCCAGGGCCCTGGGGACCTCTGGGTCCTTTAATAATAATAATAATAATAATAATAATATATATATATATATATATATATATATATATATATATATATATATATATATATATATATATATATATATATATATATATATAAAAAAATAAAAGAAATAAAGAAATATATAAAAAAAAAAAAATTTTATAAAAAAAAGGGGAGTTTTCATCCGGGGCCCTGGGGAACTACGGCCCCCTGGGGACCCCCATGCCTCTAAAAAAAAAATTGTCCCTTTAATAAAAAATAAAATAAAAATATATTAAAAAAATATATTTTTTTTATTTAAAAATAAATAAAAAAAGGGGGGTTGCCATCTGGGGCCCTGGGGGCCTCCGGGCCCCTGGGGACCCCTAAAAAAAATTGTCCCTTTAATAAAAAAACCTCTAAAAAAAATTTGGCCCTTTAATAAAAAATAAAATAAAAATATATTAAAAAAATATATATTTTTTTACTTAAAAATAAATAAAAAAAAGGGGTTGCCATCTGGGGCCCTGGGGACCTCCTCACCCCTAAAAAAAAAGTTTTTTTTTTTTTTAAAGGGGGTTGCTTTGGGCCCCCAACAGTGACAGGGCCCTGGGCAGCTGCCCCATTTGCCCTGTGGTAAAGACGGCCCTGAGTCGCATAGATACCCGGGCCAGATTAGGACTTACGACGGCGCAAATGGTGTTGCGCCGTCGTAATGCCTTTGAGAATCTGGGCCTGAGTATTCAGTGAACACAACTACAATTTAGTAAACATTTTCAACTCCTTTGATACATAAACCAAAAAATATACAACTTTTTATACTTACCTTGTTAAAATAACGAGAACATATATATATATATATATATATTATAACTGACTATAATGACCATGATATATGAAATATGTACAAAAATATACAAAGCAATAAAAAACAAACTGAAATTAAGTAAACCTACAGTGAGATGTTGCTGATGATAACCTCTCATCAGCACCATGTAGAATCACATTGGAACAGGAATTAGAATAATCCTTTGTTAGCTTAGGCTTCTTTCACACTATGGATTGTATGTCCGTTTTATAATATCCGTTTCTACTGTTATTATACGTATTAACGGACGTTTATTAACGGATTTAATAACGGATACATACGGATAAATATTTTACCCTTCTTCCGTTATTGAAAACGGATAATGTTTATCCGTATATATCCGTATGCATCCGTTATATCATTCCTTTCTAACGTCCGTTAATAAAAAACATTTCACCCTCTTGAACTGCAGTTGAAGCTCCGCCCCCTATTCAAAGTGTTGGGTATAAAAAGAGTGCTTCAATGATTAGCAGTCTGAATTTGAGCACTGAGGAGAGTACATAGCAACATGTTTCCCACCTATCTTTCCTACAGTTTTGATGTTCTGCTGTGGCGTTCCCAAGCAAGAAGGATACGAGATGCTGAAAGACGCCGCCAACGCCGTCGAAGATATTGGATCCATCCCATCACTGCGTCACGGATGACCCACGGGGTTCACAGCACTTTGTATGTGGAGCTGCGGCAGCATCCAGACAAGTTTGCAAGCTACTTACGGATGTCTGTATCAACATTTGATGACCTTCTAGCACGCATCAGTGAACGGATACGTCGGCAAGACACCCACCTGAGAAGGAGTATCTCACCAGAGGAACGCCTAATCGTAACCCTCAGGTATGTACTGATTTTTTTCCTTTTTTTCATTCATTGTGTTCTACAAAATACTAAACCCCATTTTTATTATCTTTTTTTAAGGTTCCTGGCATCTGGTGAGAGTTTTTCGTCTCTGCACTTCCAGTTTCGCCTGGGTATTTCCACCATCTCTGGGATTGTCCGGAGCACCTGCGATGCCCTGTGGGATTGTCTTGTAGAAGAATTTATCCCACAACCTTCTACAGAACTTTGGCTTCAAATTGCTGCGAAGTACCATGAAGTAACACAGTTTCCAAACTGTGTAGGTGCAATCGATGGGAAGCACATCAGGATCCAGAAGCCAGCGCACACTGGGTCCGAGTACTTCAACTACAAGAAGTTCTTCTCCACTATACTTATGGCCATTGCGGATGCGCAGTACAGATTCGTCGCAGTGGACATTGGGTCATATGGAAGAACCAATGACTCACGTGTGTTCAAGAACTCAGTGATGGGGAGGAGGATCTACTCTGGTGAGATGGGACTTCCTGAACCAAGGGCCTTTCCTGGGACCGATGAACCGCCAATGCCTTTTGTTTTCATTGGTGATGAGGCTTTCCAGATGTGTGGCAACTTGCTGAAGCCCTACTCCAGCCGAGGACTAGACCAACGCAAGCGCATCTTCAATTACAGACTGTCACGCGCACGACGCTATGTGGAGTGTGCATTTGGAATTTTTGCTGGTAAATGGCGGATCTTTAACCGGCCAATCCAATTGCACCCAGACGTGGTTGATCAGGTTGTTAAGGCAGCTGTTGTTTTACACAACTTCATCCTAACCAAGGAGCCTTCCCCCAGTGATCCTGAAGAAGTTGAATCAGCTCTGCCTGGAATAGAGCAGATATCCAGAAGAGCTACCCAGGTCATCATGCGTCTCAGAGACGATTTTTCACAGTATTTCCTTACAGAAGCTGGCATGGTGTCTTGGCAGGATCGTATGATGTGAACTTTATTTGAATTCTTTATTTTTGGTGGAAATAAATCATTGTATGTTTGATTGCTTTTATGATGCTGGAGGGTGTACAATCTATGCCCCAGTGTACAATTGACACTGGGTCATAGAATGTGCACCCTCCAACATCATGCTATTAATGTGCTTATATCAATTTGTGTTTGTACACATTGATTGAATGATTCTGGAGGGTGTACAATCTATGCCCCAGTGTACAATTGACACTGGGGCATAGAATGTGCACCCTCCAACATCATGCTATTAATGTGCTTATATCAATTTGTGTTTGTACACATTGATTGAATGATTCTGGAGGGTGTACAATCTATGCCCCAGTGTACAATTGACACTGGGGCATAGAATGTGCACCCTCCAACATCATGCTATTAATGTGCTTATATCAATTTGTGTTTGTACACATTGATTGAATGATTCTGGAGGGTGTACAATCTATGCCCCAGTGTACAATTGACACTGGGGCATAGAATGTGCACCCTCCAACATCATGCTATTAATGTGCTTATATCAATTTGTGTTTGTACACATTGATTGAATGATTCTGGAGGGTGTACAATCTATGCCCCAGTGTACAATTGACACTGGGGCATAGAATGTGCACCCTCCAACATCATGCTATTAATGTGCTTATATCAATTTGTGTTTGTACACATTGATTGAATGATTCTGGAGGGTGTACAATCTATGCCCCAGTGTACAATTGACACTGGGGCATAGAATGTGCACCCTCCAACATCATGCTATTAATGTGCTTATATCAATTTGTGTTTGTACACATTGATTTAATGATGCTGGAGGGTGTACAATCTATGCCCCAGTGTACAATTGACACTGGGGCATAGAATGTGCACCCTCCAACATCATGCTATTAATGTGCTTATATCAATTTGTGTTTGTACACATTGATTGAATGATTCTGGAGGGTGTACAATCTATGCCCCAGTGTACAATTGACACTGGGGCATAGAATGTGCACCCTCCAACATCATGCTATTAATGTGCTTATATCAATTTGTGTTTGTACACATTGATTGAATGATTCTGGAGGGTGTACAATCTATGCCCCAGTGTACAATTGACACTGGGGCATAGAATGTGCACCCTCCAACATCATGCTATTAATGTGCTTATATCAATTTGTGTTTGTACACATTGATTGAATGATTCTGGAGGGTGTACAATCTATGCCCCAGTGTACAATTGACACTGGGGCATAGAATGTGCACCCTCCAACATCATGCTATTAATGTGCTTATATCAATTTGTGTTTGTACACATTGATTGAATGATTCTGGAGGGTGTACAATCTATGCCCCAGTGTACAATTGACACTGGGGCATAGAATGTGCACCCTCCAACATCATGCTATTAATGTGCTTATATCAATTTGTGTTTGTACACATTGATTGAATGATTCTGGAGGGTGTACAATCTATGCCCCAGTGTACAATTGACACTGGGGCATAGAATGTGCACCCTCCAACATCATGCTATTAATGTGCTTATATCAATTTGTGTTTGTACACATTGATTGAATGATGCTGGAGGGTGTACAATCTATGCCCCAGTGTACACTTCACACTGGGGCATAGAATGTACACCCTCCAACATCATGCTAGTAATGTCCCCATTTTAATTTAACAATAGTACAGTTGTACCTTTTACCAGAACATTGTGAATGAAACACAGACTGGTACTGTGAAAAATAGACAAACTAAATTTTCTTTTTATTTTTTTATTAAATAAAAATAAATTAACAAGATATATTGTTTTGGTGTGTTTTTTAGTGCCACAACAACAACATCAGCACCAGGTTCACATCACATGTCATTGGTATGTGAAATAAGGCAGGGGAGGGAATGTGAAAGGGTCTGGGCATCATGGCTTTAGTGCCAACAAAACATTAGTGCCCAAAAAAAATTACAACAAAAAATATCCAAAAATATACAATATACAAATATACAAAGGTCAAAGGTTTGTAAAGGAGGGTTGATGAGGGAATGGTGATTGGTGTTGGGAACTGGGGTCCTCCGGGGAACGCAAGGAGTCCACTCTACCTTGTGGGTAGATTCTGGGCGTTTCCAGAGGATAGGATTTTGGTGGAAATGAATAGTGTTGAAAAGGAGTGTTAGGGGTGCGAAGATTTGGTGGAGGAGGAAAATTGGTTAGAGGTGAAAAGGACGGGGTTGAAAAAGAGGGTTCTCCCTGGGACAGCAATTGCATCATGCTATTGCAGGGTGTGGATGAAAGGCCCAAATGCTGTTGGGATCCCAGGGAGTGGGGCAGGGTGTGGGACCTGTAGCGGCGGGAAGGGGACCGGTGGCTGGAGCGGGAGCTGTGACGGGCTTGGGAACGGTGACGGGCAGGAGAAGCTTGCCGTGATGGTGCACGGTGACGGTCTGGTGAACTTGGGGTAGGGGACATGTATAAATACGGGGATTGAAAAGGTGAGGGGGTTGGGAGGTTAGGTGGAGTTGCAGGAAGGGGGGGAGGGTCTGGAGTGGGGCAGCAGAATCTAAGCACTAGGTCTGTTGACTCCTTGCGGAACTGACACTGCTTCTCAAAGGGCAATTTCTCCACCAAGGGAGCCAGACTTTGCAGATGAAGTAGAATATCAGAAGGGGGACCAGTAGACGGCCCTGCCCCCGCCTGCCGTGACCGGCACAACTCCTCCCTTAAGGATTCCACTTTATCATCCAATCTCATAAAGCTGTCCCTTGTCAGCTTTATGAGATTGTCCAGTACCACTTGCTGTTTCCTACCAGTCCCCAACGGCTGGACCAAATCTCCAAAGGATACTTCTATCCTCTGGCGACTTGGTCGTGACGTTGAGGAAGCTGGTAGGGGAGAAGCTTCTTGCCCCTGATCAGCAGTGTCGGGGGATGGGCCAGGGAGGGGTTGGGAGGGGGGGTTGGTTGTTGGTGCTGCCAAGGGAGCCATGTATAGACTGGATTTTGTTCTGAAAGAGAGATTGAAAGAAATAATTAGTTTTTTGTTCAAAATTATTTGAATTTACACATGGACAATAACATAGATATGACATACTTCCGCATATCATGGCATTTTTGTAGGAATCCGAGGAGTGGGCGGTGTATATATGGGGTTTTACTGGAGGCCCCAGATCCACTTCTCATTTGTTCCTCCTCCCTTAAGTCCCTCATGTGGCGGTCCCTGATGGAGTGCCAGTGACCTTTTATTTTTTCACCTAGAATAAAAATATGTTTATTAATAAAAAAAATAAAATAACATGTAAAATAATAGAAAATTAAATTAAATCTTTACCGACAATCCATTGCTCATGTGTGGACAGGTCCTCCCAGGTGTTACAGATGGCACTGAATATTTGCATCCAAAGAGCCCGGCAGAACTCCCGCTTGGCGTGCTTTTTGTCGGACTTATCCCAAAGGGCAGGACGTTCCTCAATCATAGAAATCAGTATCTGATCATCTATGATCAGATGAGGAAAGACCTGCCCTTCTTCAGTCCGACAAGGCCGAATGCCACCCTGAAAATATAATGATATATGTTATTAGTTTTTAAAAAAGTATTGTGTATTCATTTGACAATGAAACAAATCACACTCTATAAAATACTCACGCGACCACGTCCTCTGCCACGAATACGGGGTCTACCTCTTGTGGGTGCACACTGAGGAGCGGGAAGCTATATTAAAAAAAAAAAAAAAAAACATGAATATACGTAAAGATGTACAACAAAAAACAAAATTTGGTAATATACATACTGGTTCAGCATCTTTGGAAGGCCTATCCTGGGAGTCCTGGGGGGCCGCCACTTGAGGGACACTATCCTCCTCGGATTCATGTTCCGAAGGTCCAGTAAATTCTTCATGCTGTAAAACCAAAATATAAAATGTATTATTTTAAGTATAATTTCTGCAGTTTACTCAAATGGGAAAATACTCACACTTGACGTCTTTTCTTCTGTTGCGTCAGAAAAGTCAGAAGAAATAACTTTTGAAAGTGATTGTTGCTTCTGAGGGGGTGAGAGAGAGAAAAAATAAATAAAATATTTCCATAAACATTCTTTTTAAAAAACAGTCAAAAAAGTGAAAACTCACCTTTTTCATAGATGCCCTCATAGAACTCTTTCTTTTTTTTTGAGAATGATGATGATGATGATGCTGATAGAGAAAATAAAAAATGATGTTTAATTTTTACATATACTGTATATAAAAATTAATTGATATGTGAAAATTATCAAATAAATAAATACTCACACTGGAGCTTGAGGACATCTGGCTACTAGAGTCCAAGGATGTGACATCAGAGTTGTCTGGAATTTCTGACATTACTTTTTTTTTTGACATTTTCTTGGGCATTTTCACTATAGAACAAAAAAAAAATGATGTTGACTTTTAAAATGAAAAAAAAGGATGAATAAATTATATATATATATAAAATTATATATATTGAATATATATATATAATTTATTCATTCATTTTTATACTTTATATATAAATATACACAAAAGGCAATGTTGCTACACACGGTCAAATATCAAGCTGCACACTACCCTAGCAACATCATTCAGGCCCCCATGAAAACTGCATGCCAAAATGCACATGTCCTGCAAAAATGCAAGTAAATGGCGGACATAAGAATGTCGCAGAGTGTCAACACACGGTCAAAAACGATCATGCAAACTTCACTACCAAACATTCATTAACCCATACAAACTGCGGACAAAAATGCAGACAGCTGCAAGCACATGTTCCCAAAACCACTGAAAAAGTAAAAAAAAAAAAGAAATATTTAAAGCCACACATGCACTCACCTTCAATGGTGATAAAATTTTGATGAAATTACGTCAGATGATGACAGATGATGACGGATGATGACGGATGATGACGAAGCTGCTCCCTCCTGCCGGATCAAGGAAGTGTAGACAGGGGAGGGGGAAGTGAGCAAAACCATGTGACCAGGCTCCAGAAGTCTTTACTGAGCATGCTCATTAAAATTAACGTCCGTTAACATAACGGACATTTACGGAGATATTTACTAACGTCCGTGCGCCATAGGCTTCAATGTTAAAATAGAACGGACGTTAATATATCCGTTAATTGCAACGGACAAAAAAAGGACAAAAAATAGTGCAAGACCCGTCACATATTCCGTTACAACTAACGTCCGTACGTTATAACGGACTATTACGGATATTAACGGAACATTAAAAAATGCCATAGACTGCAATGATATTTTAAAAGGACGTTTAACTTCCGTTTTTAAACATTATCTGACGGATTTTAAAACGGATTATTAAAACGGATTTATTTTGTAGTGTGAAAAGGGCCTTAGACAGTATATAAAGTAAATATTTGAAGTTAATAAATAATGTCTGAGAAAATCCTAAAGATCAATAAACCCATATTATCCCATAAGCAAGCAGATAATATGATCTATTGAACTATGACATTACACTAATGAGTACAATCTAAATTTGCCTTAGTTGAGTAATAAATAAACACATTCTCTTACAACTCTGATTATTTTTAAATTAGGTAATGATATGCTACATTCTAAATCAATTGGGCATTACATTGTAACAACACACAAAATGTTATGAAAAAATACAAGGGCTACTATTTAAAACTCTGTTGGAAATGTGGGTTGCCTGACTGTCATGTTAAAGCGGTGGTTCACCCTGAGTTTACACATTCTGTCTATGCCAATGCTAGGCATAGACAGTAACCAAACGATTTTTTTTTTTAAGTGCTCCTTACCCCTTTTTCGGAGCTGTTTCCGACCTGTCACTCAAAATCCCAGTCTCAGTGCTTCCTGCTGCTGATATTCACACAGAGTTCTGACTAGCTTTTTGTAACATTTTTCATGCTGATCTCATGAATATTTTTGAATAATTTATATAGCCAGATATATATTTTTTTAAATACAGATCTTATTTTTTATTATTATTACATTTCTAGTCATCCCCATGATTTATTTTTTAATTTTGTTGTGTCATTACCACCATTGTAACATTATTGTTTGGTCTTATCTGATCTGTCCCTTTATAATTAGACCTATTGTATTTTTTTAAAGTTAACCTGCCTACTTACAAGCTACATGTTTGGGTTGATTAAAAACACATAGGCAAGTATGAACTGTAAAACAAAATGACCATTTATTCTGGTAAAGAATAGAAATAATATAAATAGAAGGCAGGGCTGGAGAACCTGCTGCCATTTGTGCAACTCTGTGTGTGGACACTAAAATTGGGACATTGAGAAGCACATACAGGAGGGAGGCCAATCTGGTCCTGGACTCCCAGAGGTCAGGAACAGCAGCAGGTCAGATATATGTCCCAAGTCTGTGGTACTACAGCAGGCTGCATCCTGTCAGACCACCTTGAAGAAAGGCCATCACTTCTTGGTCTTTCTGGTAGCCTTCCCTGCAGCCTTCCTTGCTGCTTTCTCTGCAGCCTGCTCTGCAGCCTTCTCTGCAGCCTTCCTTCTCCACGTGGCTGGAGCCTGTGCCTCTGGAGGTGTACTCGTGCCAGGAGGAGGAGGTGGAGGAGGAGGAGGTGGAGGAGATGGGGGTGGAGGGGGTGGAGGAGATGAAGGTGGAGGAGAAGAAGGTGGAGGAGATGAAGGTGGAGGAGATGAAGGTGGAGGAGATGAAGGTGGAGGAGAAGAAGGTGGAGGAGAAGAAGGTGGAGGAGATGAAGGTGGAGGAGATGAAGGTGGAGGAGATGAAGGTGGAGAAGATGAAGGTGGAGGAGGTTGAGAAGAAGAAGGTGGAGGAGGTTGAGAATAAGCTGGTGGGGAAGGATGGCCGTGGCTACAAATGACCGTGTCCTCGGTAAGTACCCCCCTCATCCCGTTATTCAGAAAACGTATTAGTAGTGGCTCAAATATGAGGCGTTGTTCCTCGGACATTTGCCTCCTCTGTGCCACTCACTCCTGCCACCTCCTCTTTGCAACTCACCCTGGCCTCCTCCTGCCTGACACTTTCCAGACCCTCGTCCTGGCTGATGTCCTCCTGTGTTCAACAAAGGGACAGTTTGAGTTTTGGCTTCAAAAATCACACACAGTTTTCAGCTCATGACTGTTGCACATTGATTGAAAATAACTAGAAAATACAATCATTCTGACCCCAGCAGTTTTCCTTCTTTTCTCCCCAACTTTTTGGGCCACTACTGTCTACTGTCTATTGATATGGAAAACACTTTTAGATCAAACATTAGATATTTTTTACATATTATCATCTATGTTTTCACAATAAATTAATTTAAAATACTATACCTGGCTCCAAACAGCCAAATCCTGGTCTCCCTCCAGGATGGAAGGCTCCTCTTGCTCCTGAGAAGGCTCACCTTGCTCCTTAGAAGGATCGGCTTGGCTGCAGGGAAGGCTGGAGGCTTGGCTGTAGGGAAGGCTGGAGGGTAGTCTGGTGCTTTTTCTGGAGGGTTGTCTGGGGGGGAAGGCTGGAAAGTGATGCCCTTAATTCAAGGTGGTCGTCAAGAAAGGACATTTTGCTGTAGTACCACAACGATGGTACATATACCTGCCCTGCTGCTGCTCCAGACCTCTGAGAAGCCAGGACCTTGTTACGCTCAGTCCTGTATGTGCCTCTCAAGGTCCCAATTTTAGTGTCTAGCTTTTCAATTGTTACATGGGGCATGCAAGTGTGCACAAATGGGAGCAGGCTCTTCCGTGCTGCTGTTCTTAGTTCTTTTTTCCAGTGGTTGGGGTCTTTTGTCGGCCAAAGAACGGGCAGCTCCCTTAACCTGTCAATAAATTCCCCAAGGAACTCCTTCTCATTGAATGGATTCATATTTTCTGCAAGACAAAACCAAAGACACATATACTAATGTCAATCACAGTCTATATACTCTAGTAATCTTTATCCCCATATAGCCCTTCAATCTCTTTACAGTATAGGCCACTGATGTCCCAAGTTCAAATCATACCTTCGTTCACACGTTCGTCGCTTTAGCGACTTCCTCCGCACACCGAGCGTAGGTACGACACGTGTGTTAAGCTTTATATACCTACGCATGCGTGACACTCCGCACACGTCGCCCGCCCATGACGTTCTTACTCGATGTTTCCCCCGCCCCTTCTCTTTCGGCGCGCAAACTACATGGCGGAATCAGATGAGCAGGTGTCTGATATTCGGCCTAGTTCATCAGAAAACAAAGACATGGCGGAATTAGATGAGCAGGTGTCTGAAATTAGGCCTAGTTCATCAAAAAACGACAACGTGGCGGAATCAGATGAGCAGGTGTCTGAAATTAGGCCTTCATCACCTAAAAAAGATGACGTGTCGGAATCAGATGAGCAGGTGTCTGTAATTATAAATTTGTCGAATGACGACACATCAAGCCATGAGCCTGATGAGGAAACTTCAGAAACGCAGAGCAGATACAAGGCATCTAACATGTCCTACGCGGAAATGGCGGAAATGGTGGACATCTTGCTAAAGTCTGATCATGATGGCAGGCATGGGCCCTATACCCACCCTAATTTAAAGAAGGGCAAAATTATGGACAAAGTGCAAGGAAGTCTAGATCGTCATTTTGGGGTGAAACGATCGAATGAGCAGCTCAGAAGGAGGTAGTCAGACCTCAAACTGAGGGAGCCGTAACAGTTAAAGAGCATTAAGAGAATGCTTAAAAAAAGGTAGGTACTTCTCCTGTGTCCCTATTATTATTGTTTTTCTGAACTTGCATGTTGCTCCATGTTGTTGCTTTGCTTTTGCATATTGGACCTTAGAAAATAACGGATGTTTCAGACACATCTGTTCATCCACTACATACAATGTTTTCTGAAGATACAGGGTTAAAGAAATTTTTATAGGCCTGATTATATTCAAGAAATATGTTTACATAGATGTATAGCTGATGTGTTTGTAACTAGAATTCAAATCAAAATGACATCAGTCTAAAGGAGAAGACACTCAGCAGCTGTTTACACATCTGCACTCAAGAGCACTAGTGTGTGCCACCAGAACAACCTTTTTAGGGTGACCTACACAGGTGCTCCTGTGCATTTTTGGGGTGTCTCCATGTGTGAAACTTGTCCCAAAAAGGTGAGTAGTCAAGAATAGGGTTTGCTAAAAACATGTCTTCTGCTAGTAACTGCCCAAACAGACACTTGTACCCCACTTCCAAGCAATGTTTAATATTACTATTTTTGCCCTCAAATATGTGTGTGCTAAGTGTACTTTTTCTTTCATTCTCATAGGGGACAGAAGACTGGGAGGACACCACTCCTCAGAGCCCAGAAAAAACAAACATCACCAACCACCTCGCCAGGAACCCACACCTCACCGCCCACCTCACCAGGAACCCACACCTCACGACCACCTCGCCAGGAACCCACACCTCACCGCCCACCTCGCCAGGAACCCACACCTCACCAACCACCTCGCCAGGAACCCACACCTCACCGACCACCTCGCCAAGAACCCACACCTCACCGACCACCCAGACCTCAGGATGTGGAGGAAGGATAAGTGGTTGAAATGACTACAACAGGTCAGTATCTGTCACCACAGCTTCAGGTAATACGAGATGTAGGCCTGCAGATTTCCTAATACCCATTTTTTTGTTTTTGGTTTAGGGGATGATCATGTGGCAGAAGAAAGGCCTCGATCCTCACATTCCAGGACCCAAAATATACTCCTCCAAATCAAGGCGTGCAGTAGGGAGATGTATGTCATCAAACAAAAAATGGCCTTTATTGAGAAAACCTTCAAGGACATAATTGATGACTTGGGGGGGAAACTAAGAAAACCCCATTTTGTTTGTTCCCAGTTTTACACCAAATTTTTTGCACTTTTTCTAACAAGCCAAAATTTGAAGATGCACACAGTGGGTCAACATGTGCTATCTGCCATCTCGGGATATCTATGTACATGTTTTGTGGGCACAACTCAAGTAGGTGAAAGGAAGAAGGGGTTGCACCCACAAAACACGTCCATTGATCACCCATAATGACAGATAGCACATTGTTGACAATAGGGATAATTTTTCTACCTAAAAAGACTGAGTGCATCTTCAAATCTTGGCTTGTCCAGGGGTGACAACACTCCATCTTATTATGGGCAGATAGACAATTTAATAAAAAATTACAATGTCTGAGTTATTGCCTAGAGGTTTACATTGTTATATTTTGTGCTATGTAAGTTTAATTTTTAATTTTTCCTATAAAAAAAATGCCAGTTTATGGCAAATATAAAAAAAATATAAAAAAATAAAAATTATACACCCCAAATATTTTAGAACGACCATGTGTGTGAATATGCACCAAGTAAAAATTTGGTAAAAACACCAACAAAGTGTGGCTTGTTTTTCTTAAATTTCCTAGAACTTTTGATGTGTTTAGTTTGGTGTTACCTGTGAAATGTTGTTAGTTCATAATGAAAATACACTTGACACTACATGTAGTACACTAGAAAAACTAGGAGACAGCTAAAAAAAAACACAAGCAAGACATTAAAAATGGAATTTCAACAGATTTTTTTATGATTTGGCTTAAAATAATAAAGTTACAGATTGGCTGGCATAGGAATGGCCCCCCATACCCGTGAAATACTCTACATACATATTCCGGACTGCACGGGCACTTTGAGGGGGCAAGCCAGGACGGCCATGTTCTAGGCCCGGCAAGGCAATTACACCTGAGGTAAGCCCGGCCTTGGGCCCAACTGTGGCCATATAGGTAGGAGACTGTCTTCTTAAGAAATTGTGTAAAATACAGCAACAAAAATAATGTAGTTCCATTTATATTCCGCCATGTGTATAGAGGTTAAAAACAGGCGGAACTGGCTGGCCATTATCCCAAAAGGCGTTCTCCACAACTCTTCGGGCTCTGGCCAGCCGGTAGTTGAGCACCCTCATTTCTGGGGTGAGGGTTCGCTAGGGGAATGGCCTCATTAGATGCCATCCCAGGCCAAAGGCTTCATCAGCCAGAAACACGAAGGGGAGTCCTTCCACATTCTCTGCATCCGGTGGCAAGGCAAGATCATCACTCTGGAGACGAAGCGCAAACTCCGTCTGCCTGAAGGCTCCCCCACCCGACATCCGGCCGCTCTTCCCCACATCCACAAAGAGGAATCCATACTGTGCTGACACCACCGCCATCAGCACAATGCTATTAAACCCCTTGTAGTTGTAGTATTGGGAACCAGAACGGGGTGGTGGCACAATGCGGATGTGTTTCCCATCAATGGCTCCACCGCAGTTGGGGAAGTCCCACCGCGTAGCAAACTCCGATGCCACAGTCTGCCATTCCTGTGGCGTGGACGGAAGCTGTGGTGGAATCAAACAAGAAAAACAAATTACTTTTGCACATAACATTGCAAGCAGGTTATACAAAAACATTATTGGCCAACATCATTCTAACATTTAATTTAAGGAGCATTTAACCACAAAAATATAAGGCCCAATTATCACATTCCTCACCCCCTCTGATGGACCATTGAAGACATTTTAGGGGGAGGGGCTAGATGAGTTTGGGACCTCAAAAAAAAAAAAAAAGGTGAACCTATACTTTAAAACACATTTTAGGGGGGGATAAAGCATTACATTGGATCTTACAAAATACATTGGGAAGTGACTAGGCTAGGTGTGTTTGGGCCCAGGATAGCATGCTGGAGAGGTCAGTGAAGGGAAATATGCATGTAGGCCAAAAAGGAGCATTAGAAGCTTACAGCATGCATGGGGTCAAAGGGGACATTCACAGCATATTCCAATCATGGTAATTAGGGAAGAAGGAAATTAATACAATACATTAGCATACATTAAATACATTAAATGTGATATTAAATGTGAAAACTTACTCTCATATAGTCGTCCTGCAGGACTTGTATTATAGCAGAACAGGTATCCGGGATTATGAGGCCCAGAGCCTGGGGGGTAATGCCCGTCGTGAACTTCAAGTCCTGCAAGCCTCTCCCAGTTGCCAGATAGCGTAACGTGGCAACTAGCCTCTGCTCAGCGCTGATGGCTTCCCGTATAGCGGTGTCCTGCCTGGTGATATATGGCGACACCAAAGCCAAGAGGTGCTGGAAAACAGGGTCAGACATCCTAAGGAAATTCCTGTAATCATCAGGATTATTCTCCTGGATCTCCTGCAGCAGAGGCATATGAGAGAATTGGTTCCTACGGAGCAACCAATTCTTGGTCCATGAACGCCTCCTCACTCTGTTCATAGCCTCATCTAGGTCTAAAACAATAAGACCAACACACAGTGACTGCATAACACGAACTCGACGACGAGCAGGTGCTTGCAACATGGCTAGAAATGAACATCTAATCAGAACGAACAAACTAAACAGAACGCACTGAAGAACAGTAAGTCCTATGAAGAACGACCTGAAAAACAGAAACGAACGGACAGGAACGCACTGTAAATCAAATATGACCTGACCACACGCCCTGAAAGACAACATACAAACCCACAAGCACAAACTGAACCACAGAAAACGATCTGAAAGCACGAATACTGAAAAGCGTGAATCGTCACTCACCAAACTTTTACTAACACGAGATTAGCAAAAGCAGCCCCAAGGGTGGCGCCAATGGAATGGAACTTCCCCTTTATAGTGCCGTCGTACGTGTTGTACGTCACCGCGTTTGAGAACGACAAGATTTTGTCTTGACAGTGTGTACGCAAAGAAATCTTGACAAGATTCTCGACAAGCCTGACAAGGAACTCGTTGAGGAAAACAATGTTTCTTTTACGACGAGTTTCTCGGTCGTGTGTACGAGGCCTGACATGCAGATAAGGAAGAACAAAGTAAAATTCAGAAATCTGCATACTTGTTCCAGGGTCCAGTAAAACAGCATAGTAAAGTGGAAAGGTCAGCATATAGCCAGGTAACTAGTATGTTCAGACAAGGAGGTCAGCAGTGTAGTAACAGCAAGTATAAATGCATATTACTGCGATGATTTTACAGTTGGAGCAAAGAATACAGGGTATATATACTGTATATAAATATTTATCATTGGAACCTCCATTCTCAGGAACAGCATATAAAATCTTGTAGGCACGCTTATAGGGGTAGTATGTTGTTGCTCTCATCATTTTCTTTTTTTTGTAGATTTTTATTTTATTTTTGTTAGCTTCTGTGTCATGCTGGGAAGATCTCCCTTTACTTCCTTACATGTAGACCCAGCTGTAAGTGAGAAGAAATCTATCCAAAATTAGGGAATTATACTCTTAGATCTGTGTCCCCTTTAGAAATATTCACTTATTCTACTGTTTAGATGACACATCAAAATTGTAGATTTATTCCTCACTTTAAGTGGGGATACTAAGGGAGTGAATCTACACCAAGTAATAAAAAAAAACCTTTCCACACTATCCATAAGTAAAAAAAAAATGAGAGCACTTGGATGCACTTTTACCTTTTGTATTGTGTAATGTTCTTGTTAAGTTAAAAGCTATATTACATTTGCAGTGTATTTTATAAAACTCACAGGCATTGAAGAGGGTGAAAATGGAAACATATCAAATATATGTAAAGGCAACCCGTTTTAGTTCTCAATAGTGTAGGGAAGGGTTAGACCCTTTGTAAATGTTTTACTGTTGTTGTGTGCCTGTTGGGGAGATTTGCTCCTCTAATGGTCTTGGTGACCAATTGCTAGGAAAAATCTTTCACAATATAAGATGGGGATGCTGT